>NW_027397080.1:25487289-25541917 GCF_003265705.2 Callorhinus ursinus
CCCCCCCCCCCCCCAGGTTTGTTTTTCTTCACAGCAGCGTGAGTTCAAAACCGAGCCAGCCTTTTCTGGCTCAAGTCTTTTGGCGTTGCAGCTACAGTACGGTTTTTTCTCCCCCCTTACAATGTATAATTACAGGGGGTTGGTTATCTGTTTCAGTACTAGGGGAGTTAAGCTCATAATGATAGGATGAAAAGTTTAAAAAATGTATTTTTGAGTGAACAGATCAGGATTTGATCGCTTCCAGATGAAAGAAACATCTGAGGAGGGGCTGTTAGATCCCAAATTTTGTTTTCGTTTCAATTTGACTAAATCACTGCATGGAATTTTAATTTTTTATACGCTATCTCAATATTCTATAAAGCGCAATATTGTATTTTTTTGGTATTGAGAGTTTATGAAAATAATGGTTTTGAAAATGCTTTTACTTTTTGCCTGCACAAACAAAATTAAGTAGTATGAAGCTATTCGTTTTATTGGGAATTAGGATACATTATCCTAATAATGCAGACAAAACATCATGCCTTTACGAGCCAGGCAGTTAATTTAGAGAATGATTGTACAATCTTTCTTTCACTTTGTGCAGATGTAAAAGATCTATTTAACAATTCTAATTCCTAGAATTTGTTTTTACTTATAAACACCTTATTTCACACCTTTATTACACTTAATACTTAAAGTGCATCTTTTTTTTGTACAAAATATTTTGAATTTGTGTTTTCTGTAGGAGTAGGTGGTATTTGCTTCTTGGCATTTTGGCTAAGATCAAGTGTAGAGTAGGTGGTATTTTGCACTGTTCACCTCTCCCTTATGACCAATGGCACGCATTTGCAAAACGAACAGAAATTGGGAAATTCCTCTCCCAACCTCATGTTGGCCTCAAAACATTTTCCAACTTCCTAAGCCAAAAAGCCCAAACGGTATTAAACAGGTGGACTTTAAACGTGCAGAGGGCCATGTTCAGATAAACAGATTCTGAATTACAGCAATCTCATGATCTGCCCTTGGAGTAAAAATGCTTTGTATGTAGTCCTAGGACTGGTTTCATTTTGTCAAACAATGCAGGACTAGAGAATTCCACGATCATCATTCCATTGTTCCTGTTTTTCTTTCTTTTTCAACTGTGCTTCTGAATTAATATGTACAATTTTGTGTTCCCTGAGAGAGACTGGATGTTAACCAGAACCTTTTATTATACCAAGATCCTTCAGACAGCCAGGGCAGAATCTAAGCGGTATGTGCTAGGCCCCTTGGGCTTATTTTTTTGGCATTTGGTGTAGATTGTGTGCAGCTTTTCTAAACAATGTAGAAATACTGAAGATCTCTAACCATTGTTCCAGGAAAGGAGAGCTTTTCACGCCAAATTCTAGCGTAGGAGGGAATTTAAAACAATAACCGTAATAACCTTTTCCTGGTAAGGATAAATAAGCTCTTTTAGAGACTAGTAATATGGGAAGTTCTTCAAAATATTTTTGGCAGCAGTGAAATACTCCCACATGCTGTAATCGTCTTCCCCTTTAAGGCAAAACTCAGAAATTCAGCATTTCAGAAGAATTGGAGTTCAAAGAACAAATCTTTGTAGCCAATAGTGTGTTTCTTAAAAAAATAGAAACACTTCTATGAAAATAAAAAAGACTCCTGGAACAACGCAACATTTGTCTTGCCAGAGTACAAATGGTCATCCCTATAATAAGATTCTATCCTGATAATTGTGCAGATTATATGAAAACTGTAGATTTATTGTTTTGGCATCATGGTTTAAATGGCCTGTATAGACATCAAAAAGACTTATAAAAAGTCAAGATCTTTATTACTTTATTTAACATAATTTTTGAGCATCAACTTTGTACCAAGTACTTAGGATATTATATCACTGAAGAAAGCAATCAGATCTCTGTTATGAAGTTTAACTGGCTTGGGGAGGTGGGTGCAGGGGTGGTGGTGGGAGGGGGAGAAGAGACAAATAAGGCTAGAAGCAGGGGCCCATAAGGAGGTTATTTTAGTAACCCAAGAGAAAGATAGGGGTGGCTTCAATGGCTAAGGGATCCTGGATATATTTTGAAGGTAAATCCAGAGGGCCTTGCTGATGGATTGAACATAGAGTTGACAAAGAGAGGCGTCAAAGATGAGCCTGAGGTATTTGACCTGAGCAACTAGAAAGATCGAGTTGCAATCAACTGAAATAGGGAACACTGGCTAGAACAGTTTTATGGAGGAGTATTAAGAGCTCAGTTTTCAGTATGTTCAGTTTGAGGTATTAGATGTTCAGATGGAGACATTAGGTAGGCTGCTGGATATGAGATCAGGAAGAAGTTCTGAAGATCTATATTTTTATGTATTATTTAGGAGATATACTGTATATGTATATTGTGTCTGTGGGACTGTGTGTGAGAGAGAAAGGGGGAGAGAGACAGCAAGCAAGACAGGGAAGGAGAGAGTTTGGGAGTTGTCAGCGTATGTGTGGAATTTGAAGTCTGAAACTGGATGACGTCACCAAGGGAAGTACGAAGGGAAAGAAAAAAAACAGGAAAGCCCTGGGGCACTTTCACACTTAAGAAAGAGGTCTCAGAAGTCAGGAACTCAGCAAAGCAACTAACTGAAGGAACAAAGGAGTTAGGGAGGAGGAAAACCCAGAGAGGGCAGTGTCCCGGAAGTCAGAGGAAGAAACTGCAGGAGGCGGGAGTGATCAATGTGACCAACTGTGGAAAGAACAAAGGAGTTAGGGAGGAGGAAAACCCAGAGAGGGCAGTGTCCCGGAAGTCAGAGGAAGAAACTGCAGGAGGCGGGAGTGATCAATGTGACCAACTGTGGAAAACTGCCAAGAGGTTAAGATGAGGCAGGAGGACTGACTGTTGGAGCACCACAGAGGTCATTGGTGACCTTGACAAGAACAGCTGGGTGGAGCAGTGGGGCAAGAGCTTGACTGAACTAGACTGAAGAAAAAAATTAGTGAGTCTGGAGTCACTTTGGGAAAAATACTGCTGTAGACTTAGAGGGGAAGATGCCAGGGATGGTGAAGGTAGAAAGTTCATTCCATTTCAGAAAGCTCTTGGGTCAGCGCAAGAATCAGGAACTCAAAACCTTTAGGCTTCTGGAAGAATTATTATACCCTCAGGATATGGTCTGCTTCTAGCCTTGTTATCTGTTCCATAATGACATGAATAATACACAATATCTTTGGAAAAAGAATACTACCTTCCTATAAACGCTGCAAATTCTTTTTTTATTTTTATTTTTTATTATGTTCAGTTAGCCACTGTATAGTACATCATTAGTTTTTTTTTTTTTTCTAAAGATTTTATTATGTCAGAAGGAAAGCACAAGCAGGGGGAGCGGCAGGCAGAGCCGGCAGAAGAGGCAGAGGGAGAAGCAGGCTCCCCACTGAACAGGGAGCCCGATGCGGGGATCCATCCCAGGACCCTGAGATCATGACCTGAGCTAAAGGCAGATGCTTAACCGACTGAGCCACCCAGGCGTCCCACATCATTAGTTTTTGACGTAGTGTTAACGATTCGTTAGTTATGTATAAACACCCCGTGCTCATCACAGTACGTGTCCTCCTTAATACCCATCACCCTGTTACCCCCTCCCCCCACCCCCCTCCCCTCTGAAACCCTCAGTTTGTTTCCCAGGGTCCATAGTCTCTCATGGTTCATCTCCCTCTCTGATAAACTGCAAATTCTGAACTTGGAGTTTGGTCACTACTTGGAAGAATTTGGTCAGTAGGACAAAGAATCTAGCAGAGAGCTTTTCCTGGAATTTATATAACCATCAGTGCTCACCAGCAGTCTGAGGTGATTCAGCCAGTCACGCAGTGCTTAGAGATGCAATAAAGCAGACTTTGCCCTGGTTTCTCAAGCGTGTACCCCCAGTAATCCCTGATGACTCTGCAGCTTTTGTTGGACTTCCTGTAAATGATGGCAAATTGACTCTGTCACAAGAATGGTAATGCCTTAAGAGTGAAGTGCCCCGATGTTTCCTTTCAGTAGGTTCCCCGCATCTGTCCTTTTGGAGCCTGCTCTAGTCACAGCAATCCCCAGTGAATGACAGTTAACCAAACTGGCTGTGTGCTTTATTTGAACTTACTTATCATCCTGGGTTTGAGCTCCACTATTAGAATCCTGTATACTGATAAATATAGATCAGTTAAAATTTTTATTTTCAATTGTATTACCTTATCATTTCTTAGAGGATCATGTGATAAAATACAGAGATAAAGTATTATGTGTATTTTATTCTGAAATATTTATGCTGAATAGTCATTGAAACCATCTCTATTTGGAAGTATTTATCAATTTGGGGCGCCTGGGTGGCTCAGTTGGATAAGCGTCTGCTTTCAGCTCAGGTCATGAGCCTGGGGTCCTGGGACCGAGCCCCTGAATAGGGTTCCCTGATCAGAGAGCCTGCTTCTCCCTCTCCCTCTGCTGCTCCCCCTGCTTGAACACTCTCTCTCTCTGTCAAATAAATAAATAAATAAAATCTTAAAATGGAAGTATTTCTTAATTTGGATGCAGCCTAGAATATTATATGGTTGTTTATATTTCCTAATACTCATGAAATGTTGCACTGGCTAGCTTATGTAGTCTTAAACTGTTTTTCCCTTGTCCCAGCACACACTGTGCTTCTATCAGGTCCCCTGATTTGTTCTGTAGTGATTCATTTGGGGGCTGAGGACGATGGTCTCCCTACAGCGGAATATCAGAATCCTAGGGCATTTTGGTACGTCACCTTGTGGGACTTTCTCACACCTCCGGAAAATCACTGATGTAGAACTTAAGTATGGCTGAGGAACTAAAGGCCATTTCCTTCACAAACCAGTTAGTTGACTTGAGATTTATTTCCTACAGTATGAGGGCATCAGTTGTTGGCACAGAGGATATATCATGAATATTTGACTTCCTTGAGAGGTCCAAGAGTACCACATTTTTAAAAAGACATATCTCCTTTCTTCTTATTTACTTATTAGTAAGCTCTATGCCCGACATGGGGCTTGAACTCATAACCCTGAGATCAAGAGTCACGTGCTCAACCAAAGGGAGCCAGCCAGGCACCCCCATATCTCCTTTCCTATTTTGAGAAAGTATAGCATCTATTATATTGGAGAAATTGAAATTATTTGTACAAATATCATGGTGGATCTTGTTTTGTTTCTTTTTTAAAGATTTTATTTATTTATTAGGGAGCAAGCGAGAAAGAGCACGAGCAGTGGGGGGTGGGGAGGATGCAGAGGGGCAGAGAGAGAGGGAGAAGCAGACTCGCCTCTGAGCAGGGAGTCCAACGTGGGGCTTGATCCCAGGACACTGGGATCATGACCTGAGCCGAAGGCAGATGCTTAACTGACTGAACCACTCAGGCACCCCATGCTGGATGTTTCTTTTTTTTCTTTTTTCTTTTTTTCTTTTTTAAAGATTTTATTTATTTGACAGACAGAGGCAGCCAGAGAGGGAACACAAGCAGGTGGGAGAGGGAGAAGCAGGCTTCCTGTGGAGCAGAGAGCCCGATGCAGGGCTCCATCCCAGGACCCTGAAATCATGACCTGAGCCAAAGGCAAATGCTTAACTACTGAGCCACCCAAGCACCCCCATGCTAGATGTTTCTAACCATTGGTTATAGTTCTACCTTTTGGAGAAAAACAGAACAAGTTTTTGGGTTTTTCGTTTTTCTTGACGAATCCTCTGAATAGTTGAACTTGTCTTTATTTTTTTTAAGATTTTATTTATTTATTTGGCAGAGAGAGAGAGCACAAGCCAGGTTGGGGTGGGGGGAGCGGCAGCCAGAGGGAGAGGGAGAAGCAGCCTCCCTGTTGAGCAGAGAGCACAATGTGGGGCTTAATTACACAACCCTGAGATCATGACCTGAGCCAAACCAAGAGTCAGATGCTTAACCAACTGAATCATCCAGGTGCCCCTACAATAGTTTTTTATAACCCTGCTTATACACAGTAAACAATTGATGTGGGCAGGAGAGTTTGACTGGATCCATGTTCTTAAGTAGGGGAGCAGAACTGCATACAGGAAGGAACTGACTTTGGATAGGAGTATAAAATCGTTCATCTATCTGCAGCCAATGTGCTCTTTCCCCATGGGGCCCAGTGTGCAATGGCCGCAAACAGTACCCTCCTTGATAGTATATGCAGCCTGTTGCCTGTATGAGTTGCCTTAAGGGACCTTGGAGACAGGGACATTCATGTCTGACCTCATGCTTTCCACAATCTAGGCCCCAGACAGGTATGCAGGTGCCTGTGGAAAGCCTCAGGACACAGTGACCAGGGCCCACATCGGCCAGGTCATCATGTCCATCTGTACCAACCTGCAGAACATGTGATTGAGCTACCAAGAAGCATGTGACTGAGACTCTAGGCAGGGCCAAGTTCAAGGTCCCTGGCCGCAGGCAGGAAGATCCACATCTTCAAGAAGTGTGGTTTTACTGGGTTTATTGTGAATGGATTTAAAGACATGGTGGCTGAAAAGCACATCCCAGGTGGCCATGGGGTCAAATACATCACTAATGGTGGCCCTCTGAACACACAGCATGCCCTGCACTCGTGAGAACTTCGGCACTGCCCTCTCCTTATTCATACCCATCAATAATCCTACTTCCTATTCAAAAATAATAGATGATAGATAGATGATAGATAAATGGTAGACAGAGTTCATCTAGTGGAAAGCCAGAAGCCAGAATACATGGATGCAAATGCTGATGAGATGTAGTTGAATGAGTGTGTGTGAGAAATACCACTTATGCTAAGAGACAACATCAAGATACATAAGTTATCTGTGCTTCATTTTTCCAACTTAATATGAGACTGATGACACAGTACACTGGCCAAAAGGTTTTGATTTACTCCCTATGTTCTTGGGCATGTCCCTTAAACATTTTTGGCAGGATCTTTGTGTGGTTTATTTGCCACCGAATGGTCATTATCTAAAATAGTGCCTGGCAAACAATAGTTGCTCAATAAATATTCACTGAATTCATTTTAGGAATTATCTATTAAACATCTACACTACCATGTGTAGATATTTAATATCCCACAGGGTTGTTTTGAAGATCCAATAAAAGCAGAGAACGGCTGTAAAAGTGCTTTGTCATCTGAGAAAAGCTATTCACATCGGATGTGTTTATGATCAGAAGAGTTAGGATAAAGTCCACCGAGTTTTTTGACTCCTTAAATGAGAAATATACAAATGTGGAAACATGGTCATTGTTACTTAGACTTTTTTTTCCCCCCTCAGAGGGATATATCAAAACCTAAAGTGTCTGTCAACTGGCTTGTAACTCAAGGATGGACTACAACATTACATAAAATGGGATTTGGCCTTTTAACCCATGTTACATCACAGAACTGACAAAGTAGAAAAAAGCCAAACAACCAAAACCATCTAAGTCAGCCAGCTTTATGTAAATGTCATAAATTATGTTCCAAGTTACATTTATTTATTTATTTATTTATTTTTATTTAAGTGATCGCTACACCCCACATGGGTCTCAAACTCACAACCCCATTGGGGCACCTGGGTGGTTCGGTCGATTGAGTGTCTGCCTTTGGCTCAAGTCATGATCCCAGGGTCCTGGAGTTGGGCTCTCTGCTCAGCGGGAAGCCTGCTTCTCCCTCTCACTCTGCTTGCCGCTCCCCCTGCTTGTGCTTTCTCTCTTTCTCTGTGTCAAATAAATAAATCTTAAAAAAAAAAAAAAAGACCCCCGAGATCAAGAGTTACATGCTCTTCTGACTGAGCCAGGCAGGCACCCCTCAAGTTACATTTATAATACCTAGCCCATAAGTATTATATTACCTCTCCTTTTCTTTCTTTGTTTTGTTTTGTTTTTTGGTACATTATAATTTCCAAAGCAAATACTGTATTGGAGATGTGGATTTACTTTTCTTTTTTTTTACTTTTTTTTTTTTTAAGATTTTATTTATTTGACAGAGAGAGACACAGCGAGAGAGGGAACACAAGCAGGGGGAGTGGGAGAGGGAGAAGCAGGCTTCCCGCCGAGCAGGGAGCCCGATGCGGGGCTCGATCCCAGGACCCCGGGATCATGACCTGAGCCGAAGGCAGACACTTAACGACTGAGCCACCCAGGCACCCCGTGGATTTACTTTTCTAGGTAACAATAAAACTGATGTTTCTGCTGAGGATTTGTTTTTTTAAGATTTTATTTATTTATTTATTTATTTATTTATTTATTTATTTGAGGGAGAGAGCTTGCACACATGGGACAGGGTCGGGGGACAGAGGGAGAGGGAGAGAATCCCAAGCAGACTTGCACTGAGCACAGAGCCTGATGCAGGGCTTAATCTCATGACCCTAAGATCATGATCTGAGCAGAAATCAAGAGTCAGACTCTTAACCAACCGAGCCACCCAGCTGCCCCTCTGCTGAAAATTTCTTAACATACCTCAAGTACACCACACTATTTATTTTCATGATAAATCTGTGTGATCTTCCCACACATTATAGGACTGATCTGGACAAAGTTCTATCTGATAAGAATAACTAAGAAAAAAAAATCCCATTCAGTGCATTTCCATTTTCTTGCCACTCCAGGGACTAAAGTAAGTAATATACTTGATGGTTGGAGTTTGAAAGCTATTTCCTATATGCTAAGGTGTTTGTTTGTTTGTTTGTTTGTTTTGCTTTGTTTTTTAAGTAAACTCTACCCCCAACGTGGGGCTCAAACTCATGACCCTGAGATCAAGAGCCATGTGCTCTACGGACTGAGCCAGCCAGGTGCCCCATGCTAAGGTTTATTCCTAGGAGAAGCCCTTATCTTTGGTTCTGATGGAATATCTACAAGGAGAAGTAGAACGATTCATGCCATCATCTTCAGTTTTTCATCATTATCACTGGTGATTAGATATTACATAATTAGCCAAGGTCATACAAGAGGATTCAGTGGAGCAATTTAGGATTAAATCTAGGAATTAGACATTAGGAACTCACTGGGATTCCCCTAAGTGTTTTTAAGTGTTGTAATATGGGGATGCTTAATTAGACTTCCAACCTAGTTCCTGCTGTTACCCAGCACCAGGCCTTTTAGGATTACCTAGAAAAAATACTCATTTCTCAGAAGATCTCAGAAGTCAAGCTCAGGCTGAGGAAATATGTGTGCTGAGTAATGCAACTCAACCCCCTTCCTTGTAAAGATGGAAGTGCCATATGTGTTTTTCCACTTAGCCCCACCAGATTTCTTCTAGCATGATTAGGTGTCACGAAGCCAACCATTCTGCCTCTGGGGATTTGTGCATTCTCCGTGAAATTTCTCTACACCATTTGATGTGATAGTCTCCCTGTACAGGTTTCCTCTGTTCTGGGTCACGTTGAAGGATTGTGCCACATAGCCTTAACCTACTTTTGTCCTTAGTAAACAACAACAGTGGTGACACCCACAGAATGTATCTGCCCTCGAAGTAACGCCCGTCCATTTTGTACCTTGCACAGGGCACCTTTTAATTTGGAGGATCCCCAAACCTGCCGCAAACATTAATTATACTTCATAAATACCTCACTGATACTAGGCTGCAAGCCCCACTAGCCCCATTTTATGATTAGCCTTCCCCAAATGAAGAGATGGAAACTCTTCTTCAGCCCACTCAGAACGAGGACAAATCTGGGTCATGAGCACAGCTCCACTCGCCTACTTAAAACTGTCCCTAGGGCTGTGGGAGAACTAATTTCCTCTCTATGTCCCCCCAATACTCAGAAAAGTGTGTGTGTGTGTGTTTAATGTGTGGGTGTTTTTCTCTGAAATGCCTACCTTTCTTTTGTCGCTGATTTGGCTTCTGTGCCTTCTGTTCTAGCCAGATGTGGGGATTTTTTTGTGTGCCCGAATTCACCTTTGGCAACTGGTTTAAAATATGATGAAACTGTCTTACATTTCTACTCATATATATGCAGATCATCATCAAAACCAATTCAGGCCCTTCTGACCTATTTTCTTTCTTTTGGGTGGGGGATGGGGGGCAGGACAACATATTGATTGGATTTGGGATTTTGGTTCTCTTGGATAAGACCTTGCACTTTGGAGTCACCTTAGCCAGGGCTGCCCTCTTGAGGTTACAGATGCAGCCGGCTCATTCTAAAGCCTAGATCAGGCCTGTGTGTGGGAAGGCGCTGAGAGAAAACATACAAAAGGACCAAGGACCAAGTGGTCATTGTCATGATAAACCAAGACGCTTCTTAACTAACCACTTTGAAGTGGTAGCATAGTTGAAAAGAGCCCTAACAGAGAACCCAAAGGGTTCTCATTTGGCCACTGGCAGACTGTGTGATCTCAGCCTTGTCCTTTTTTCTCTGTGTGCCTCAATTCCCCACCAACAGAACAGGAGCTGCTGGTCTAGTCTGGGGTCAGACAATTTCTTTTGTAAAAGGCCGGAATATACCATGTTGGGCTTGATGGGCCATATCGTCTCCGTGGCGGCCACTCACCTGCCATATCGTCTCATTGTAGCTCAAAAGCAGCCACAGACAAAATGTAAGCAAATGAATGTGAAGATGTTCCAATAAAATGTTATTATTACACTGAATTTCAAATTTGATGTAATAGTCTCATATCATGAAGCATTATTCTTTCTTCAGTTATTTTTTAACCATTTAAATATGTAAAAACCATTGTTAGTTCCCAAGGCTGTCGAATAAAACAGGCAGTGAGCCCGATCTGGTCCAGGGTTGAAGTTTGCGGACTTCTGGAGCAGAGAATCTCAGAGAGCCCTTCTAGTTTAATCTTCCACAGTTTTAAAAGTCAAGTTAATTATAGTTCCTTTTCATTTCTATTTCTTGGAGGGTACATGCTCTTCTAGTGTGACAGCAGGGACATTAGAAGACACGTTACCCTTAACCATGTTGGTTAAGCATCTAACTCTTGATTTTGGCTCAGGGTCATGAGATCAAGCCCCGCATTGGGCTCCGCACTCAGCACAGAGTCTGCTTAAAATTCTCTCTCTCTCTCTCTCTCTCTCTCTCTCTCTGCTCCTCTGCCCACACTGAGCACTCTCTCTCTAAAAAAAAGAAAAAAGATGTCTGCCAACTTCACACTGGTCAGCCTCAGACACTAGCAATTCTCTCTCTCTTTTTTTTTTCTTTAAGTCATCTCTACACCCAATGTGGGGCTCGAACCTACAGCCCTGAGGTCAAGAGTCGCATGCACCACCGACTGAGCCAGCCAGGCGCCCCTGAACACTAGCAGTTCGACTCTGAGAGCTGCAGTGTCTGGTACCGTAGCCACAAGTGGTACTGCGCATTTGAAATGTGACCAATCCAGACTAAAATGTACTATAAGTGTAAAATGTGCGCCAGGTTTTGAAGACTTAGTCAATAAAAAGAATCTAAACTATCTCTTTAATATTTTATATTGATTATGTTTTAAACAATATTTTTACATACTGAATTAAATATATTAAAATGAACCCTGTCCCCCTTTTTAAAAAAGATTTATTTACTTATTTATTTTGAGAGAGAGAGCGAGAGCGCATATGCATGCTCTGGGGTGGGGGAGGGGCAGAGGGAGAGAAAGAGGGAGAGAGAGAATCTCAAGCAGATTCCATGCTAAGCACAGAGCCGGACACTGGGCTCGATCTCCCGACCCTGAGGTCATGACCTGAGCCAAAATCAGGAGTCAGACACTTAGCCAACTGAGTCATCCAGGCGCCCCAACCTTGTCCCTTTTTGTGATTTGAATGTAGCTACTAGAGAATTTTAAATTACATGTATGGCTCACATTATATTTCTATTGGACACTGCTGCTCCCCAAAATTACTTGTGTCATTGATTTAAGATTTATCCCTCATGCAAATGCAATATTCTCACGTTCGAAATAATGTTTATTATTATGATTTTTAAGATTTTATTTATTTATTTACTTGAGAGAGAGAGTGAGAGAGAACACGAGAGTGGTGTGAGGCGCGGAGGGAGAAGCAGGCTCCCTGCTGAGCAAGGAGACCAACTCGGGGCTCGATTCCAGGACCCCCAGGATCATGACCTGAGCCAAAGGCAGCTGCTTACTTAACTGGGCCACCCAAGTGCCCCATCACATTCGAAATACTACATTTAACGTTATCATCAGCAAATATTAATGAGGGTGTGAGAGAAAGTTGAACATGGATTTGGAGAGGAATAGAGGCCCCAGAAATTATGTCTGGAAATGGAAAGTGGCATATTTATAATTAAAGATGCAAAGGTAGGCTGAGAGAAGGAAGGAGCGGGCTTCTTCCCACTCATCAGCTTTTCAGAATTCTGACCCCAGCATCTCGGGGACCATGTGGCAGTCATCTTTAAGGAATCAGCACTCCATCGGGGGTCAGGAAAACTGGGTCTCAGCCTAGCTTGTAGCTTACTGTGTCACAGGCAGGTCATTCGCCTTCAGCTTCCTCATCTACAATATGAGGCTGAAGACCCCGCCTGCATAACTCACAGATCTGAAAATGTGTGCGAGTGCCCATGAGTTCTACAAGGCCTCAACAATGTCCAGAATGTACGGAGATTTTGCCTGGTTGGATTAGCCACCTCCCACTGACTAACAAAGCTGTGATCCTTCCTTTCGGCTGCAGTGTTGCTGCCCTAAAATCTGTGTATGCCGATTGGCAGTTACCAAGGACCCTCCCTTCCTTCAGTGACAGCTGGTCCAAACCTTCCAACCTGAGTTGTCCCAAGTCACGTCGGCTGATTTATTAAGCTGACTATAGCCCCAAGGGAGTGCCTTACTGGGTTAAGCCCACATGTTTCACCCGGTAAAAAAATAGCCACCTTTCCTTGCAATGGGCATTCAGATACACGATGCTTATTCCTAGTTCCCAGCTTTATCTCCGCTGTTCCCTCTGCCTCTTCTGCTTTGCCTCGAGATCTGCACCTGGAAGCCTCCTCCACATCATCAGATCTCAGACAGCACTTCCTTAAGCCCTTTGTGACCATCAAGAACACCTTTCTCTTGCTTTATCTTTCTTCCTTATACTTATTTCAATCTGCAATCTTTTTTGTTTTAAAGATCTTATTTATTTATTTGAGAGAGCGAGAGAATGAGCAGGGAGGGGAGGAACAGAGGCAGAGGGAGAAGCAGACTACCCGCTCAGCAGGGAGCCCGACGTGGGGCTCGACCCCAGGACCCCGAGATCATGACCCGGGCAGAAGGCAGATGTTTAACTGACTGAGCCACCCAGGTGCCCCTTTTCTTTTTTAAGTAAACTCTACCGCAGTTTGAGTGGGTCTCGAACTCTCCACCCTGTGATCAGGCGTCTCATGCTCTACCGACTAAGCCTGCCAGGTGCCCCAAAATGGAAGTGGATATTATGTGGGTAATGGATTGCAAAAGGGTTGAGGGGGCGGGAGGAACAAATGGAAGAATGAGCCCAGAAGCCCACTCTCGTCACGATGCTAATGCACCATCCTTGGATCAGGTTTCCACCTTATTCCAGTGGATCACTGCCCTGAAGCAGAGAACCACCTACCCCGTTGCCACAGAACCAACCAGTTTCAGCTTGAAGAAGCAGTCATGGAACTGACACCAAGACTGACATCAAGATTTCTTCAGGACTGAAATTCCTATTTATGTTTGTATCTGGAGATAGGCTCAGTATGTGGTTGTTGGATTGGATTCCAGCCTTGGCTAATATGGTTGGTTACCTCTTCCCACACCTGTTTTTTCTCCTCCTTTTCTCCCTTCCCAGTCCTATGCCTGTGAGTCAACATTCACCTCCAGGAATGCATCCCTCTCCAGTCCCTTGTCTCTGAGGTCTCAGAGCGCTTTCTTCATTGTCACTCATGTTGGCCTTTTTTCTACACATACTCATGTGGTTTGTGCCTTATCTCCCTAACTAGACTGTCCGCTTCTAGAGGGCGGGAGCTCTTCCATGTCCAACTTTAGAGCTGGAAGGAATCTTGCTGTTTATCCCTTAGTACATCCTCTGGCTAATGCCTGAATCACTTTATGACATCTCTGACAACTTCTGCTTTGGTCTCTTGAGGACCTCTGGTGCCGAGACCCTCCTTACCTGAAGAAGTCTGGCTCAGGGTAGGAATATAGGAAGATGCTGAATATGGGGCACCTGGATGGTTTGGTTGGCAGAGTGTGTGACTCTTGATCTCAGGGTCGTGAGTTCAAGCCCCACGTTGGGTATGGAGCCTCCTTAAAATAAATAAATATTCTTTTTAAAAAAAGATGTTAAATACAATGTTGTTGAATTCAAGCTACTTCTCCCTTGAGGCTGAGTCAGTCTTTGGCTGGGTGTGGGATGCAGAAGAGGGAGAACATTGAGGAATGAACAATGTTTTGGCTAAAAATGTTGGGGAATGTTTCCAACAATCTTATGTCCAGGCTATAATTCATGTGCTGTGATTCAGCTCTTGCCCAGTACCTCAACTCAAATACCTCTTTTTTTCTCCCTTAGGAGAGGCTCTGAGCATAATCATTCCGGATGACTTTCAACTAGGGGCTAGACGGGCACCTTATCCACACAGCTAACACTTGGCAGGAGCTGTGCAGCTTACAAAGCCTTTTCCAAGACTTCAGCTCATTAGAACGTTTTTTTAAGTATTAAAAGTTTTATTTATTTAAGTAATCTCTACACCCAATGTGGGACTCAAATTCACGATCCCAAGATCAAGAGTCACATGCTCTTCAGACGGAGCCAGCCAGGTGCCCCTCTTTAGAACTTTTTGATGGAGGCAGCATTACCCTAACTTTATTTTTTTTTAAGATTTTTATTTATTTATTTATTTATTTATTTGACACAGAGAGAGAGAGCACAAGCAGGGGAAATAGCAGAGGGAGAGGGAGAAGCAGGCTCCCCGCTGACCCTGGGATCAGGACCTAAGCTGAAGGCAGACACTTACCGACTGAGCCCCCCAGGCGCCCCATACCCTAACTTTATAAAGGAGGAAACGGAGGCCTAAATTCAGTTCTGAGCGGCAGAGCTGGTGCTCAAACCCTGGTCTTCACGGTCCAAAAACCTAGTGCTTTGTTTTCACTAAGGTAGACTGTCATTCATCTGAAAAAAACCCCCAACACTCTAGAGTTCACTCTGTCTTGCAAAGGCCGCATTTGGCCCTGGAGAAAGGATCAGGTTCAAGGCAGGTATGGTATGGATCTAGGTATGGATGCAGATTTATCTGATGCCAGAAATCCCAAATAAATGGCAGGGGCCAGCCAAATAGTTCTCTAGTCCTCCCCTCTCCAATCTCTCCCTCTGTCCACTTGAGAAGTAAACAAATTCCTCAAATTCCCCCTGCCCCAATTCTGTGAAATGTTTACCTGTGTGTTAGGGTTGGCCTATGTATCCAACAGGGGCTGCTTTCCGGGTGTCATGATTTCAGGGGGGCCCCTGGACCCTGCTGCTGGCCTCCTCCCCCATTGCACCCCACTCAATGGCTAGCTGAGCTGAAATGTCACTTGCTAGAGCTTCTCTCCTTTGGCTTGAAGTGTGATCCCTGTTAAATTCAGAAACACGTTGGGAGTGGTGTCTTTTTTAACACCATTAGCAATCACGGATCTGGGTGAATGAGTTTCAGAGTCTTTCCTAAGAGTAGCAGGGTTTGTGTTTTGTTTTGTTGGTTTTTTTTGGAAAAACGAGACAAATCACATGAGTCATAAATATTAACTACAGAAAAGGAAGCCTACCGGACAGATCAGGAAAGAGTCCCAGAGGAGACTCACAGCATGATATGGGTGGCAGTGCCAACCGGCACAAAGGAGGGACTGGCGAGGGATTGGCGAGGGATCATCTGCAGCCCGTTTGGAAAGAAATGCAATGGAGCTTATCTCACTACACGTATACAAAAATCAATCCAGATATTAAGTATGAAAGCAAAACTTTAAAACTTTCAGAAAAATATGGGATGATTGTTATGAGCTCAGGGTAAAGAGGGTTTCTTTCTCTTTCTCTTTTTTTTAAGACTTTATTTATTTATGGGGCACCTGGGTGGCTCAGTTGGTTAAGCGTCTGTCTTTGGCTCAGGTCATGATCCCAAGGTGCTGGGATCAAGCCCCACGATCAAGATCACGAGTGAAAGAGCACATGCAGGGGAAGTGTCAGAGGGAGAAGCAGACTCCCCACTGAGCAGGACCCCGGGAGCATGACCTGAGCTGAAGGCAGACGCCTAACCGACTGAACCACCCAGGCGCCCCAGAAGGGTTTCTTAAGATTAAAAAAACAAAACAAAACAAAACAAAACAAAACACAAATAACAAAACACAGACCATAAAGGAAGGGATACATTAGCTCCATCAAAACTAATCAAAAGCTATCTTAAAACAGAGAATCTCAACTCTGGCTATACATGAGAATCAGCTGAGGAGTTTTATTTTTTAAAAGATTTTATTTATTTATGAGACAGAGAGAGCATAAGCAAGGGCAGCTGCAGAGGGAGAGGGAGAAGCAGGCTCCCCACTGAGCAGGGAGCTTGATGCAGGCACTTAACTGACTGAGCCACCCAGGTACCCCAGCTCAGGAACGTTTTAAAAATCCTAGTACCCCACCCCTCTGGGAGTAGGCCCTGTGTACAGCCTCACCCCTAACATTTGCAGGGCCTAGAACAAGAGTACCAGTGGGGGTGGGGGCGCCTGGCTGGCTCATTTGGTAGAACATGTGACTCTTGATCTTGGATTCATGAATTTGAGCCCCATGCTGGGGGTAGAGTTGAGTTTACTTAAAAAAAAAAAAAAAAAAAAAAAAAGAGCGCCAGTAGAGATTCACATAACTAGGTCTAAAATAACTTAACAGCTACCAATCAAGCTAACAAACTGTTAAATAAAATATTTTTCTATGTTTCCATCTTGACAAATACACCATCATAACAATTTGGGTACCTGGGTGGACGCCTGGGTGGCTTAGTTGGTTAAGCTCAGTCAGCCTTTGGTTCAGGTTATGATCTCGGGGTCCTAGGATCCACCGCATGTCAGGCTCTCTCTCTGTCTCAAAAAAATTAATAAAATCTTAAAAACAAAACAAAACAAAACAACAATTTGGGTACCTGAAGCAAGGTAAAGGAATGAGGCTATGCTTTGCAGGGGGAGTGGAAGGGGCACTGTCCTCTGGCTGTGTGGACTCATTACTGAGCAGGGTCTTCTAAAGCAGAACCCAGGGCAGGGGTCCCTCCGACCTTGGTCTTAAAGTGGGACTGCCTGAGCACCTGTGCTTTTTTGGTTAACTTTTCATTGATGTTCATACATACAGATAGACATATAGAAAAGTAGACAAATTACAGGTATACAGCTTGATGAATTTTCACAAATATATCGATTAAAGATACATGTATTTATCATAAAAAACTTTTATTTTTATTTTTTTAAAGATTTTATTTATTTATTTGAAGAGAGAGAGAGAGAGCACAAGTGGGGTGAGGGTCAGAGGCAGAAGCAGACTCCCTGCTGGGCAGGGAGCCCGATGTGGGACTCGATCCCGGGACCCCAGGATCACGACCTGAGCTGAAGACAGACACTTAACGACTGAGCCACCCAGGCGCCCCCATAAAAAACTTTTTTAAAGTAATCTCTGTACCCAACGTGGGGCTCGAACTCACAACCCTGAGATCAAGAGTCTCATATTCTACTGACTCAGACAGCCAGGTACCCCTCATAAAAAAATTTGTAAGGGAGGGGCGCCTGGGTGTCTCAGTCGATTAAGCGTCTGCCTTCAGCTCAGGTCATGATCCCAGGGTCCTGGGATCGAGCCCCATGTCAGGGTCCCCCTCCTTCTGCCTGCCACTCCCCCTGCTTGTGCTCACTATAGAGAGCATGAACACAAGCAGGGGGAGCAGGCTTAACCAACTGAGCCACCCAGGCACCCCTAAATAAAATCTTTAAAAAAGACGTTTTAAGGGAAATAGTAATAAAAAGAAGGGACTGTTAAACACAGAATTTAGGAGAGGGGTTTCCTCTGTTGTAGATCCAGGGGATGGGACAGAGGGAGACACATAATCAGTAATGTTGTAATTCCTAAATTGGGCAGCAAGTTCTCAGTTTATTATGCCTTCTAACTTAAATATGTCACATATATTCGTTTGTACATCATAAAGTCGGCTCAAGGTCCTGTCATCTAGGGGCATTCAGCTTAAAGACAAATTGATCCTGCCTATTTCAAATGCTCCTAGGAGAATTACTACAACTGATTATCTTGGCTCATCCGAAAAACGGAACAGAACTTTCTATGAAGAAAGGAAAAAGGAACATGTATAATGAATTTTAAAACAATTCAATGTAGGGGCGCCTGAGTTGCTCAGTCAGTTAGGCATCTGACTCTTGATTTTGGCTCAGGTCATGATCTCAGGGTCACGAGATGGAGACCCACATCAGGCTCCTCGCTCAGTGGGGAGTCTGCTTGAGATTCTCTCCCATCTCCCTTGCCCCCCCCACCCTGCTCGCTCTCGCTCTCTCTAAAATAAATAAATCTTTTAAAACACCCAACTCAGTGGGTGCCTGGGTGGCTCAGTTGGTTAAGTGTCTGCCTTCGGCTCAGGTCATGATCCCAGGGTCCTGGGATCCTGGGATCGAGTCCCACATCAGGCTCCCTGCATGGTGGGGAGTCTGCTTCTCCCTCTGCCCCTCCCCCCATTCGTGCTCTCTCTCTCTCTCTCTCTCTCTCTCTCTCTCTCTCACAAAAATAAATAACATCTTTAAACAAATAAAAATAAAAAACCAATTCAATCTAAAAAGGTTAATTTTTATCTTTAAAAAAACTGATTACAAATAAAATGCATAAAACAAAATTTAAGCACTATATAAATCCAAAGCACATGAAGTGAAATCTCCCTAAAATGCTCCACCCTGCAGAGTCAACACCCTTAACATCGTGGTGTGTATTCCTCAAACTTTTCTATATGTAGTAACATGATGATTGACTTTTGCAAAAATGAGATCATTCTAGATAAATCCTTCTGAACCTTGCTTTTTCACCTAGCGATGGTCTCTTGAGCAGATTTTCCCCTCCTAATGCCAACCTTCAGAGAGAAAGAACAATTGGAGATGGAGAACACCTTCCCCTTTCCTCCCCACACACTCATCTCTGAAAATCCAGCCTGAGTATCACCTCCGTGAATCCATAGGATGCCAGGGTCAGGGGGACCCCAGTGATCTGCCAGTCTGCCCCTCCCCCATGTTACCAATGGGGAAACTGAGCCATGGGGAAGAGTGGCATTTGGCCCAAGGTTACTCGGCGGATAGCAGCTGAGCAGGGACGGCAGCCCTGGTGCAGGTCTCTGCCCTTCTATCATACAAGCTGCCTCCCTGGGAACCATCACGTACTATTTCTTATCACGAAATCCCACTGTGTCTGTGGATGCACCTGACCTCACATAAACGAGATATCATACATCCACTCATTGGACCAACATTTATGCAGCGCCTACCATGTGCCAGACAGCGGTGACATGGACAGAGAAGGCTCCCGACTTGTGGCACTTATATTCTAAAGGGGACATTCAGCCAATAAAGAGGCAAGACGTTTTCTGGCAGGGATAAATGCAGAGGTGAAAACAAAGCAGGTGTGTGACGTGACGGAAAAAGACATGAGCAGACAGGAGTCGGCACCAACCATCACACCCTGTGGCGTGCAGCACCAGACCAGAGCGAGAGAAGACACCTACCTGGCAACTTTAAATCTGTGTCCCCTTACCAGGCCACGAATATTTTTATAATTCCCGTCACTTTCTAATTAGCATAATCACATTGTGATTGGTGTGTGTCTTAAAAGGGTCAATTTGCTTAATGGAAACACTTAAAATGTACTGTAATTTTTGTAAAGCTATTTTAGCATTTCTTCATTTGGTAGTACACTGGAAGCACCCCCCCCTTGCCCCCGAATGGAAGCTTCCCAGAGTTCTCTTACGGGACCCTAACTTGGAGGTACTTGCATAATTATACATTGTCAATTCCTTGAAGGCAGGAGGAAGTCCTAATGTTTTTCCCACAGCTGCATTAATATTTGTTGGGGAGACTGTTATCAAAGAGAAGTTCCCCACGGTGACCTCTAGCCTGTGTGGGTTAATGAGGCAGATAAATCACCCAACAGGCAGAGCTAGACTTGGGACTTATTTCCCCACGATGCTCAGAGAGCATACCCAGCTGTTTGTTTACCCAGTCCCGAGTGGAGCCCATGAAGTCGGAGCCAAGGAGAGAGACCCCAGCTTCCAGAGACAAGCCCATGGTATCAGCAGGGTCTGACTTATCCCTAAGGAGACAGCGTAGATCGGAGGCATTTGGTCTCTGAAGCAGACTGCCTATTTCCCACCGCTGGTCCCCCTTGTCAGACATTGTTTCCCCTGCTCATGTGGCGTGTGGGAGAAGAAAACCCGAAATAGGCTTGGCCAGGTGCAGCGGCACCTGGACTGTGGGCCAGGGAGGCGCCTTGTGGCTGGCTACTCTGGGTTATAAGCCAGCTAGCCTACACATCGCCCTCTTATTTGTTTTTTGTTTTCAGTTACACAAACACATGTTGTTCTTAGTCGGCCTGGGTTGCTGTAACAAAATACCATAGACTGGATGGCTTCTAAGCAACAGGAATTTATATTCTCCCAGTCCCGGACACTGGGAAGTCTGAGACCAAGGCACCAGCAGATTCAGTGTCTGCTGAGGACCCGCTTCCTAGTTCAGAGACAAGCATTTATTTTTTATTTTTTATTTGTTTTGCTATATCCTCACATGGACGAAGGGGTGAGGAATCTCTCTGGGGCCTCTTCTTAGACGGGCACGCATCCCATCAGGAGGGCTCTGCCCTTGAGATCTGATCACCTCTAAAATGCCCCATCTCCACACACCATCACATTGGAGGTTGGGATTTCAACGCATAAATTTGGTGGGGGTGGAGGGGAGACATAAATATTTAGTCCATTGCAATGTCCATTGTAAAAAATCAAAACAATATATATTTTAAAGTGGGCAGGATGCCTGGGTGTTTCAGTTGGTTAAGCATCTGCGTTTGGCTCAGCTCATGATCCCAGGGTCCTGAGATCGAGTCCTGCATCAGGCTCCCTGCTCAGAGGGGAGCCTGCCTCTCCCTCTCCCTCTGCTGATCCCCACCACTCGCGCTCTCTCTCACTATCTCTCCCTCTCTCAAATAAATGAATAAAATCTTTAAAAAAAATAAAGTAGGCAAATGATAATCTCCAATTTTTTGCTATGATAAATAATGCTGAAATAAATGTCCTTATATATCCATCCATCTATACATACATACATAATAGAAAAGAGTGTGGATGATTCTTTAAGTTTTTTGTTTTTTTTTAGAGAGAGAGATGGTGCACAGTTGCATGGGGAAGGGCAGAGGGAGAGGGAGAGAGAGAGAAACCTAAGCAGGCCCCATGCTCAGCAGGGCCCAATGAAGGGGTGGATCCTATGACCCTGAGATCATGACCCGAGCTGAAACCTAGAGTCAGATGCTTAACAGACTGAGCCACCCAACAGACTGAGGCATCCCAAGATTTGATTTGATTTATTTTTTTTTAAGATTTTATTTATTTATTTGACAGAGAGAGACACAGCGAGAGGGGGAACACAAGCAGGGGGAGTGGGAGAGGGAGAAGCAGGCTTCCTGCAGAGCAGGGAGCCCGATGTGGGGCTCGATCCCAGGACCCTGGGATCATGACCCGAGCTGAAGGCAGACGCTTAACAACTGAGCCACCCAGGCGCCCCTGATTTGATTTATTTTTTTTTTTTAAAGATTGTATTCATTTATTTGACAGAGAGAGACACAGCAAGAGAGGGAACACAAGCAGGGGGAGTGGGAGAGGGAGAAGCAGGCTTCCTGCAGAGCAGGGAGCCCGATGTGGGGCTCGATCCCAGGACCCTGGGATCATGACCTGAGCCGAAGGCAGGCGCCTAACGACTGAGCCACTCACGCACCCCTGATTTGATTTATTTTTAAAAGATTTTTTATTTATTCATTTGATAGAGGAGAAAGAGAGAACACAAGCAGGGGGAGAGGCAGAGGGCGAGGGAGAAGCCGACTCCCTGCTGAGCCAGGAGCCCAACGTGGGGCTTGATCTCAAGACCCTGGGGTCATGACCCTAGCCAAAGGCAGATGATTAACTGCTGAGCCACCCAGGTGCCCCCAGATTTTTTTTTAAGCAATCTCTACACCCAACATGGGCCTCAAACCCACAGCTCCAAGATCAAGAGTTGTATGCTCCAACGACTAAGCCAGCCAGGTGCCCCCTGGATGATTATTCTTTTAAAAAACACTTACTTTTGGGCGCCTGGGTGGCTCAGTTGGTTGAGCGACTGCCTTAGGCTCAGGTCGTGATCCTGGAGTCCCGGGATCGAGTCCCGCATCGGGCTCCCTGCTCAGCGGGGAGTCTGCTTCTCCCTCTGACCCTCTTCCCTCTCGTGCTCTCTATCTCTCATTCTCTCTCTCGCAAATAAAGAAAGAAAGAAAGAAAGAAAAGGAAAAAAAAAACACTTTTTTTATTATTACTAAAGAAATTCATGCTCATATAAAAGAAAAAAGAATGAAACAATGGAAAATGAAAATCAGTCACACCTAAGCCCCAGTCCCAAACCCTGAGATAATTAATATGTGGCCTTACAGATTTTTCTCTAATTGCATTCGAACATCTTCTAAATGAAAATGGAGTTGTTCCACGCCTACCATTCTGCAATTTGCTTTTTTACTTGCTATCTCAAAATGTTTCAGTTCATTCACACAACCAATATTTACTGAGCTCCTACCGTGTGCCCAGAAGTTCGGGACCCAGCAACGTCCTTGCCCTCAACGAATTTACACTCTAGTGGAGGAACGGACATAGAGAAGAAACAAATACATGACAAGGAATGAAACCCAAGAAAGAAACGGCAGGTGAGAAAAGCTAACGGGAAGGTAGTTTGTATGGTTTTATGTCACCTGTTAGCAACTCTACAGTGTGCAGTGGCAAGTTTCCTACCTTTCTATTATAAACAATGCTGCAAAGGACATCTTTGTGACATACATTTGCATGTCTAGAGGAGCAGATCTTTTTCTCTCTCGGGCTGGCCACTGTCACTTAGCCATGGCTGGAAAGGGGGCTCCGGTTTGAGACAGAGGGAAGAGGGGAGCTACGGTGCAGGGGAACCAGCACTGGGTTTGGAGTCAGACTGGAGAACAAAGCACAACTTGGCCATCTGCCGGCCCTCTCTCTACCTCCCCATGTGCAAAACGGGGACAGGCTTCTAATCTCACAGGTTTATCACAAGGATTACATGACATCAGTGTTCCCCACATTCTTCCTGGAATAGGCAGAAGCATTTTGTTCTTACATCCATTGACTCATCAAACAGCTATCAGAGATCCATCAAAACACATTCAATGGCGGGGCGGGTGCCTGGGTGGCTCAGTCGGTTAAACTTCTGACTTGGGCTCAGGTTATGATCTCAGGGTCCTGGGATCAATTGCCCCTGGTGCTCAGCGGGGAGTCTGCTTGTCCCTCTCCCTCTCCCTCTGCCCCACCCCCTGCTTCTGCTCTCTCTCTCAAATTAAAAAAAAAAAAAAAATACATTCAATAGGGACTGAGTTCCCTAATGAGCAAATGGTAAAATTTGTGAAGTGCCATTTCCTTCTCATGCGTAGGAGGGGTAGAGCCTTGGTATTTAAATTGTGATTCTGGGACCAGCTGCGCTGACTTCACCCGGGAGCTTATTAGGACAGACTTGAGGTCACGCTTTGGACCCCCCACTGGTTCAACATTTGCATCTTAACAAGATCCCCCGGATTTTGTAGGCACATTTTAGTTTGAGAAGCATTGGTTTAAAGTGGAAGATTAAGGGGCGCCTGGGTGGCTCAGTCATTAAGTGTCTGCCTTCGGCCCAGGTCATGATCCCGGGGTCCTGGGATCGAGCCCCGCATCAGGCTCTCTGCTCATAGGGGAGCCTGCTTCTCCCTCTCCTCCCCACTCAATTGTGATCTCTGTCGCTATCTCTGTCTCTCTCTCTCTCTCTCTCTCTCAAATAAATAAAATCTTTAAAAAAAAATAAAAATAAAGTGGAAGATTAAGTGGCAGATGGAGTTAACTATCTGTTCACCTCTCAATTAGAGATTGGAGAGGGAGTGACCTAAAACATTCCTCTGGGTTGAATCTGGTCTTGTCTAGAGTACCAATTTTAGGGTACTCATCCTTTCACGGAGAGAACTCGCAAGACCAGATCATTTCCTTGATGTGTTTCTCAAACCAGGTGTGGGAACCTAGGTTGCCTTAAGATCTTGAGCTGTTCGGGCTGGGAAGGGCTGGAGAGGTCTTCATTCCAGTTCAGCTGCTGCCCTGCCCACCCCTGCCCCACCCCCACGTCCCCAGGGAGGCCCCGAGAAGGGTGATAATTTGCTCAGTTACGTGCCCACCTACTGGTGGCCCCAGAGCCAGTCCTTCTCTGTCTCAAAGTTTGGTCTACCATTTTTTCTCTAGGGATTCAGCTCTTCTTTTCAGAAAAAATGATTTTTTAAATATTGGTTTATTATAAAAGAAGTATGTGCTTATTGGAAAGAATTCAAATGACATAAAAATTGCCCCAACAACATTGCTCTTAGGTAACCACCCAAGAGAAAGGAAAACATAGGTCCCACCTGTACATGAATGTCCACGGCAGCACTATTTGGAATAGCCAAAAATGGAAATAACCCAAGTGTCTGCCGCTGATGAATGGAGAAACAAAATGGTGTATTCATACAATGGAATATTTGACAATACAAAAGGACAAAGTACTGATACACGCTACAGCATGGGTATGCCTTGGAAACATGCTGGGGGCGAGAAGCCAGCCGTAAAAGACCATGTATGATTCCATTTATAGAAATGTCCAGATTAGGCAAATCCAACGAAACAGAAAGTAGATTAGTGGTTGCCAGGGGCTGTGGGTGGGGGAAATGGGAAGTGACTGCTCCGGAGTGTAGGGTTTCCTTTTGGGGGGGGTGTTGGGTTTCCTTTTGGGATGATTAAGATATTCTGAAATTAGTGGTCATGGCTGTACAATTCTGTGAATTCACCAAAAACTACTTGTGAAAAAAACCCTTTAAAAGGGTGAATGTTATGGTATGTGAATTATATCTCAATAAAGCTGTTCTTAAAAAAGAAGCGGGGAGAAGGAAGAAAGTAAACCTTTAAGTCACTCTGCCCCAAGTGGCTAACTCATTCGCACCATCAATACTCGCTGACGACCTATTCTGAGCAGCCTGTGGGCTGAGGACTCGACACGAAGCCAACCTCATCCTAAGAGCAATGGCCACCCCAATATCCAGAGCCCCAAGACCAGTCCCTACAAGGCTGCATAGTTTCCACCACTGACCTCAGACCTTCACCTCCTCCCTTGTCCTCTGGGACCCCAGCTCTGGCCATCCAGGGAGCCCAGCCCTGCTCCCTGCCCCCACCCCCTGCGCCCTCCTCCTCTCTGCCCTCCCTCCCCCATCGCCAGCCACCTCCACAAACCTCCCCATCCTCACGCCAGCTTCACCTGACAAAACCCCAGCACGGGTCAAACCAACTCTCTGCCTACTCTGGACCTCCACCCGGCAGCTGCATGTGGCCTGAGAAAGCGGTCTGGCTTTAGATTCATGACATGAGTCCCCAGTGGGCCCTTCGTGCCGCCAGACACCAGGTCATTCACTCCCCATGACTGTTGCACAGCCTCTCTGTAAAATGGGGACAGTGATGGGATGGGTCTGCCCCCCAGGGCCGTTGGCTGCATGAACACCTGGCAGGTGGCAAGGCACTCAGTCGGGGACGGCCCCTGGGCTTACTGTCTCTGGCCTGCAGTCCAGGGGTCCCTGGTGACCCGGTCTCTGAGGTAGGCAGCCACGGGTCCTTTGCCATGTCCCATCATCCTTCTGGAGAGAGGAGGGGGGCAGGGAAAAGCATGGCCAAGCTCAGGAGGAGAGAGAAGGTCACAACTTCCTGCCAGCAGCAACGTCCCACGTGATGTGTCAAGTCTGAGTCACACCACGGGGCCGAGATGGAAACTTACCAGGGCCTCAGAAAGGGTGTGTGGAGGAGTTGGGGGTGCAGACAGCCGGCACCCCGGTCTGGAGAAAGGAGGATGGCTGCCCCAGGAATCTGGGCTGCGCCTCCCTCCAGGGAGCTGGACCGAAGCCCAGAGGGAGGAGGAAGTGTGAACATGGCTCCCCAGTGACTCACTTCACCCATCTGGGGCAAGTCGAGTCTCACCCTTGCCGGAAGCCTGCTTGCCTCCCACCCAGGGGAGCTTTACGCTGGGTCTGGGTCAGCCCATTCGAAATGCTAACCCCAGTCTGCCTGCACTCTTCGCCCTCTACCTAGGTGGAGGAGGTGTTGAGATGTTTGCAGGTGCCTGCCCGGGTCTGAAAGGAGGTATCTGCAGGTAACAGAGGCAGGGGGAGCCGTGGTGGGAAAAGCCTGCTCTAGAAGTCGGGACACCTGGGGTTCTGCCGCTAACCAGCTGTGTGGGCCTGGCAGGTCTCACAGCCTCTGGGGCTCCAGTCTCCACTTCTTTGAGAATGGGAAGCTCGACTCCATGTCTTACCCGTCCCTTGGCTCTGGAATTCTCTGGAATTCTGCCAAGACTCGGGCTTCCTCCGTCCTCAGGGAAAAAATCCCACCATTTCCACCAGCCCAGCAGGCCCTTGCTGATTAGGTCCCGCCACTGGGGACCTCCTCCTCCCTCTTCCCATACCCCCAGCAACATTCAGCTGCGCCTAGCGAAGAGAGCAAGCCCTAGAAGGCTCTCAGCCCTGCACCTGGGCTGGCTGACGCCTACTCAGCCTTTGGGATTTTGTGAATGAATGAATGAACTAATGAATGAAGTGGAGGCTCCAGACGGGTGGAGCCATGGTTTGCCTCCTCTGCCTGGGGCCTGTGTGAGGCCGCCCCGGAGCGCGGCCCTGCCGAGAAGGGGGTGCCGGTCAGAGGGGGTGCAGATTTTCAAGGGAGGTTCCAGCTGGGTTCTGGCCTTGGTACAGCCCCAGGCGGTCTGGCCCATGACTCACAGGCCCCAGTGTTTTCTCAACCCTCCCCGGCCTTCTTTCCGATCAGGCCTTTCGGGCTAGTACCCCTCGGCTTCTCTCCCGCATGGACCCGTGACACCCACTTGCTTTAAAGGACCAGCTCAAGAGTCCTTGGTTGTTTTGTGTTTTCCTGAGGAACGCTTGCTTTGTTCACAGAAAGGACAACATTTGCACCCACGCTGGCTAAAGGTCACCCTGATTTTCTGGGACCCCCTCACGCCCCACCCTCTCTTTGACATCTGTCTCCCAGTTGTTGGGGCGGAGGGGAGCCCCAGCACTTTCCCCACCCTACCCTTAGCACTCAGGCTCCGGAGGGCACCCGGCTTAGAGAATGCCAGCTCCAACACACTTGTTTACACTGCCTGCCCGGCCCTAGCCATCTGGGGCCACCTGTGGGGGAGGGCAGGGTATGCTCCAGTCTTGAGAACAACTGGGAATCCACATAAACTGGGTTGCGCCCCCCACCTCCCCTTCTCTGCCCTGTCTTCCGTCAGTGAACGCCCTCCCCCAGCTTAGCACAAGCCCGACCGCAGACTATCTGATGGCCTTTCCTGTCCATTTTATTCATGACAGGCAGTGTCCCCCTGCCTCCCCTGGAACTCACAGGCTTTCCCCTCCTTTGTTTGCTTACTTTTTCTCAGAAGAAACTTTTAATCTGGGAACACTGTCAGATATACAGAAATGCTGCTAAGATCATACAGAATTTCCTTATACCCTTCACCAGGTTCCCTTTGGTTAACATCTTACAAACACCACGGCACGTTTGCTAAAGGCACTGGGAAGATGCTATTCACCGAACTCCAGACTCCATTCCATTTCACCAGTGTTTCCACTGATGTCCTGTTTCCGTCCCGGCGTCCCATCCCAGGAACCCCACTGTATGTAGTCACGTGCTATTTAATTCCCTTAAATGTGATGATGAAGGTAGAGTTATCTCCATCCAACAGATGAAGGATGAGATGGAGAAACCCCTGGGTGGCTCAGTCGGTTAATCGTCCAGCTCTTGATTTGGCTCAGGTCATGATCTCAGCGTGGTGGGATCAAGCCCAGCATGGGGCTCTGTGCTCAGCATGGAGTCTGCTTGTCTTCCTCCCTCTGCTCCTCCCCACCTCCCATGCTCTTTCTCTCAAATAAATAAATAAAATCTTAAAACAAAACAAGCAAAAAACCCAAATCTACAGCACAGTATTATTTAAAAAAAAAAAAAATAGAAGAGAGAAGAGACTGGGGGAGGTGAGTGGCAGGCAGGGATTTAGAGCCAGAAGCCGCCGGCCGTGTGGCCAACCGTGGGCCCCTTGTCTGGAGGATGGGTAGTTACTTGGAGGCAGGAGTGAAGAAGGAATGAGATCACGTCTGCAGGCGTCTTCCTGCCCACAAGATGGGAGCTGTTGTTATTATGACTGTCAGCACCATCATTATGAAGGGGCCCAGATCTCCCCAAGACTCCAGGTTCTTTGTTAAGGATTATGTTTAGCCGAGCTCCTGCCACTCACCCTCTGGATGCCTTTACTGGGGAAAAAGTCAGGCCTTCCAGACCTTGCTTTGACTCCGCCCTCAAGATGGACAGAAATCCTAGGACGCAGTCCCCCTGTGGCCACTGGCTGTGTGTCCTTGGCAAGGTCATGGTACTCCCCTGGGTCTCCGTTTCCTCGCCTGTAAGATGGGGACTGCAGAGGTGTTGGAAGGACGCCATGGGACCGTGCCCAGGCAGCTGGTCGTTCTCGAAGACCTCTGGCCCCGGAGGATGAGGGGCAGGCAGGTCACAGCCTGGGGCTCCCAGCCAGGCAAGCCTGGTTCTGGTTCAAGTCCACCTCTGTCTAGGTGTGGCCCCCAAGGCAGGCTACATGACCCTGCAGAACTCCAGCTTCCTGTCAGGGATAATCAATTATCCCAACCTCCCCAGCCTCAGCCCAAGCAAGCACTCAGGATATAAGTCAGCTTCGACACTGTCCTTCCTTAACCTCTGGTCTAAAGAGGTTGGGTCTCAAGGTCAAGTAGCTGGTTAGAGGCTTAGCCAGAGAGAGAGAGAGAGAGTGCAGGTCTTGCTAAGACCTTGTCTCATGCACCAGAGCAGAGGCCCCCTCCCGGACTCACTGGGACACCAGACACCGCTCCTGGGTGGAGGGCCAATTGCCTGCTGCGTCTGAAGACGCTGAATAGAGGTGCCCCGCCAGCGACTCCCCCAGCCAAACATGCCATCTGGAAGCACCCGACAAAGGAAGTGCTACAGATAATTTTCTAAAAACGGTAAAATCGTGACTCCTATGCCGATACAAAATGAAGAGGGGTCAGATGTAGTAACTGGCTCAAAGAGGCAACAGAACAGTCACATTTATAGGCCAGGAATATAGAAATAAATGTGCCCATGGAGGCAAAACCGGTTTTCCACAAGGGGGTGAAGGGGCCTCTCTACCAGACAAGACAGAATTGGTCAGTTGCCTACAATTTACAGTTGTAAAAGAATAATGAAAGGCTAGGGGCGCCTGGCTGGCTCCACTGGGAAAGCATGCCACTCTCGGGGTTGCGAGTTCGAGCCCCACATTAAACGTGGGGCCTCCTTCAAATTAAAAAAAAAAAGAAAGAAAGGCTAGAATCTGATACCCCAGAAGGGTGTGCTGGGTGCAGACATAGTTTTCCACGGAAGTGCATGTTTTTTTTCTGCAGAAGGAAGGCTGTGAACAGAGTACACTCCGTGGTCTCTAATCTGATGATCATTCATGAGATGAGTATGATTCACACACTATGAATGCAAGGTCCTTTCTGAATGAGTTGGGGACATTACTTCTCACTTGCGAGCGAGAGGCCTGCAGCCTAAGAGATGAGGGGCCCAAGACGTTTATGGGTTTTTTTTTTTTCAGCTTTTTTTTTTTTTTTAAGTATAGTTGACATACAATTTTTCAGCTGGATTTTGGCATCTGTATTACATAATGGATTCTGGAACATTCTAGACAGTGGGTGTTTGTGATGTGGGTCTGTAGCATTGGCCTGTAGTTTACGCTGGACCTGGTTTGGTACTGACTCTGCTGTGCAGCCCTGGGCAGTTACACCATCTCTCTGATATGCCACTTCCTTGTCTTTGAACTGAGATATTCTTAATAGTGCCTACTTCATAGATTTTTTTTTCAATGAGTAGCCATTCACCTTATGAGAACTATCTTTTAAATTATTATTATTATTATTATTAATATTTTAAGTAGGCTCCACACCCAAAATGGGGCTTGAACTCAAGACCTTGAGATCAAGAGTTGCATGCTCAGGGGCCTCTGGGTGGCTCAGTCGGTAAAGCGTGTGCCTCCGGCTCAGGTCATGATCCCAGGGTCCTGGGATGGAGTCCTGCATCGGGCTCCTTGCTCACCGGGGAGTCTGCTTCTCCCTCTCCCTCTGCCTGCTGCCCCCCACCCCCGGCTTGTGCTCTCTCTCTGGCAAATACATAAAATCTTAAAAAAAAAAAGAAAAAAGAGTTGCATATTCTACTGACTGAGCCAGCCAGGTACCCCTGAGAACTGTATTTTATTCTATTTTTTATTTTTTAAAAAGATTTTATTTATTTATTTGAGAGAGAGAGAATGAGAGATAGAGAGCACGAGAGGGAAGAGGGTCAGAGGGAGAAGCAGATTCCCTGTCGAGCAGGGAGCCCGAGGTGGGACTCGATCCCGGGACTCCAGGATCATGACCTGAGCCAAAGGCAGTTGCCCAACCAACTGAGCCACACAGGTGCCCTTTATTCTATTTTTTAAAAGATGTATTTATCTATTTGAGGGAGAGAGAGAGAGCAAATGCCCGCACACACTTGAGTGCTGGGAGGCGCAGAGGGAGAGAATCTTCAAGCAGACTCCTAGCTGAGCACAGAGCCCAATGAGGGGCTTGAGTCTAAGACCTACGAGATCACGACCTGAGCTGAAACCGAGCGGGACAGGCAGGGATTATTCCCATCATGTGTCTGGAGAGGCTGAGGACCCCGTTAGGGGCCTGAGAACCTTGGTGACCCAGTTCGCTAGCCCATGCTGCCCTCTAGTGTCTGGGCACAGCACCTGCTTTCAGGAAGTCCCCGCGGCTGAGTTGCATCCTGCTGGGTTTGCAGAAAGCTATGGCCAGCCTTCCTGGGCACCCCCATCGGGAGGATCTCTCAGGATTCCTATATCCTTTTGTCACTTTATCAGCCCCTCTCCCTCTCTCTGAGCATTAAATATACTTACATATATATTTAATGGTAAAATATATGTAACATTAAACAAATCCTAAACATTTGAACGTGTGTCCAGTTCAGTGGCTTCTTTTTAAAGCACCATCACACTGTTGTTCAACCACCTCCTCCAATCATTTCCAGGACATATTGCCTTGCAAACTGACAGTCTGTACTCGTCAAACAACTCCCCATCGCCCCTCCCTCCAGCCCCTAACCAACCACCCTTCTACTTTCTGCCTCTGTGAGTTGGGCTATGCCAAGTACCTCACAGAAGTGCAATCCTACAGTATTTGTCTTTTTGTGACTGGCTCATTTCACATTGCAGAAGGCTCCCCAGAAGTGTCCCCTTATGGAGTGATTTCGAAACATGCAGCCTGGAAGACAAAAGCATCTCCAGAATTTCATCCAGATACCATCCCTCCAAACACAACCAACCAGAAATAGGCTGGAACATGAGGAATCCCAGCGCAAGGTTATGTATCCATGATAAGAAAAACCAAACCAAACCGAATGTGGTGACTAAGAGAGCAAAGTGGCCCCTGGCAGCCGGGAGCCGGCCGGGCTGAGTGGCTCTTGGGCCAATGGCAAAAATGGCCAGCATCCTCTGCCGTGAGCCACTGTCGCCTGACTACCGATCCCTGCTGTCGCGCCACCTCCTGGATAGAAATGCACCGTGCCCCTCGGTCTGTCATCCCTGCTTCCTGACAGCACACAGGGGGCAAACCCTCACCTCCCTAAATACTTCCCCAAATCCCTCAATACCAGCTGGAATCCTAGAGTCCTGGGAGTCTCTCCTAACGCCTGTGTACTGAGATGCCCCACGGTTCCCTGCACCGTGCGGCCTCTTGTGCGGCAGCAGGCATGGGAAACCCAGCTGTCACCGCGGGCATGTCCCCAGCGGTCTCTGACGGGCATCACAGGACCAGTGAGGAACACTAAGAGCTGCCAGCCAGCCCTGGGAGAGAACCCTCACCAGCCAGGTATTTCTTTCTTTCGGCCACAGCAACCCTCTGTGATAGAGGTCAGCATTGTTCCCATTTTACAAATGAGGAAAATCAAGGCTCAGGACTGATCACTTGTCCACACTGCTAAGAGCGGACAAGAGCCAGGTCTGGAGCACCCCCAAGGCCAGTGCTCCTTCCTCCACGCACGCTTCTCTCCTGGCTGTCTGCGTGAGCGTGGAGGGCGACTTTCTGTTCATGTGCAGACAGCACACCCCGAGGGCCTCCCACAGCAGAGGCTCCGCTCTGGGCACCCTGCAGCCACCCTTGCGGCTGGTGGCCTATGTCCAGGAACGGTGCGCCGGCATGCCTGGGGGTCGGCTGCTGCAGGCAAGTCTTTGTCACTGGACACGAGTTCCTCCATCTGCTGAGCTGAGCCCCAGTTTGGGGGAAGGAGGTATAGGCGCCGCCTGGACACTTGTACCACAGTGAACAGACACTCAACCAACATTTTTCCAGCTGCTGCCAAAGGCCAATGTTTCCCTAGGTGAGATCTTAGTTGGAATACAGACGGACTCCTAATAGGTATGCATTTATTTTCATGTGTAATAGGAAAAAACATAACTAGCACATAAGATGTGACTGTAGGATATATTGTTTAGCATAAGACTAAAGTTCGAAAGAAGTAAAATAAAAAAGTATGTTGAGTCAAAGAAAATATTCAGGAAGAAGAGAACAGGAGGTCCTCGTTTACGACAAGAATTGTGGAGGTGGTACGTGAATGCCCGGAGTTTGGGACTCACTCTCCAAGCTTTGAGCTGGAAGCTGGGCTCTGCTCTGAGGCCCCTAAGGGGCTCTACAGGGAGACCCTCCTGGTACTCGGAGCCCAGGGCATCCCCACAGGAGTGCGTGGTGCATCCAGACCACCCCAGGGAGGAAAGTACATTTTGTTTAATTTGTTTATGCCCTACAAGATGTCTTAGGAGTTACAAAGCAACAAAAGTGATTTTCCTTAAAAGGGAAGAATCCTCTAGGTACGGCCTTGAGGAAGCAGTGGTCACAGGGTAGCCTGGGTTGGAGGGTTTGAGTGGGACACGGCGGGGATCAACAGGGAGGCTGAAGGGTCACCCCAGCACTGTCCTGGAAGAGTGTGCGCATGTGCGGGGTTTGTGGGCACAGCCCCAGTCAAGGCTGTAGGAGAAACACTCAGAGCTCCTGGGCCCTGTTCCCCAACATTCAATGGCACTTAGTCAATGCTGAATCACTGTCGCACCGGGAGGAGTGCCGGAAGGCAGGGCAGACGGGTGGCTGAGTGCCTGGTGTATCAGCATATACCACCCTCTCCTCCTGCCCTTGCCGTTCAGGTTCATACCTGGGTCTGGTCCCCATGTCAACACAACATGTCCTCCAGGTGAGAAGTCCAAGGTTGCCACCACTAGGCCACAGTCTTGTACGTTTATGAGACATTTCCTATCAAGATCCCCACCTCGCCCCAAATCCAAAGAATGTTTCTCACCATTTAAATCTCAAATTTTTAGAAAAGGGCTTTTTAAGGGACCCTGGAGGTTTCCCCAAACACCTCAGTCCTGCAAGCCAGGGCTGGTCTTAGTAATCCCCTATGGGACAGCTAAAGGGTCATTGCCAGGGACATGGGGTGTCATCTAGAGAACTCACTCCAACTCACCCATGGAAATGGGGGTCAAGGCCAGCACTCGAGAGGGGCTAGAGCCTTGGAGGTGGGAACCTTTGGCACGAGGCTCCTGGTCTGCAAGGCTTCCAGAGCCCAGAGGCTAGAAGGAGGCGTGGAAAGTCTGAGGAGCACGGTCTGCCAGCTGCCCACCTCTGAGCCGGGAGGGGACTGGGGCGGCTCAGCCCCTGTGTCCCGGACATGGTGGGCAGAGCTGCTGCAGGCTGGTCCCTGTCCCGGCTCAGAAGGAAAGTGTGCAAGAGTGGGTCAGAAAGGCAAACTGAGTCAGGAAAGCTCCCCCCCAACCCCAGTGGGCGCCCTCAGCAGCACCCTGCGGCACTCCGCTTCACGTGGCACGGCTTACAGAAGAGGCGGTTGTTCAGTGGGTAGCAGCCTTGGTCCGTGGGCTCCACAGACAGGAGGATCCTGCAGTCCTGCGGGAAACAAGGCACGAGTGGATGGACCCCAGGCCCGAGCACGCCAGCACAGAGCCCACACGGGGTGGGGACTCCCCCAGCATTTGCTGATGAAATGAACGGAAAGAATGCGCTCCCGAAGGGTCGGGAGCGTGGCCTCTCATTTCCATTCTCCCAACACACCTGGGCCAGGTCTTGGTCAGGGAAGAGGAGGCACATGGGGGCTTTCATCCACTCGAAGGTGTGAGTGATGAGGGAGGAGTCAGCTGAGGGGAGAACTGAAGACACTCGGAGAATCATGGACACTGAGGGATCATGGAAAGAGCTAGAAGGGCCTTAGCGACCACCCAGCAGCAGCCCTTTGAGAACGTAAGCTCTGCGAGGCAGTAACCCCATTTCCTGCTAGGTCCCACCTAGACCAGAGACTGGTACACCACAAGCCTGCGATAACCATCTGCTGGGTGCATAACGGAATCTAGTCCAGTCCCCTCATTTCACAGCTGGGGAAACTGAGGTTTTGGAGAAAGACAGGCTTGCCCCAGGCTGTACAGCTGGTCCTGGACTGGGACAGGACAGGTCTCCAGCCTGAATTCAGGCGTCTTTTTCTTGCTCCTCTGTACAGCTTCAACACTGGCACAAACCTCCAATTTTTCAAATCACCAAAGGATGTCGGACTAAGGAGGACGGGGACTGGGGGCGAACTTTGGCCACTTTACCATTCCGCCACAGCCCACACCTCATCGGGGCCTCACCTGGGCACACGCTGGAGCGTGACAATGGGAACAATTAATGTCCAGAAACCTGGCTCAGGGTTCAGCTGGCACCCTCTGGAAGTTGCATGGCTCAGACCAGAGGGGCTGGTCCCCACAGAGACAACTTTGGGGTCCCGGCTGCCATCCTGACCCAGCACAGCCAGGGGAGAAGGGCGCCCTCGTGTGTCTATTCCCTGCAACTGCACCTCAAGTCGCGCAAGGTGACGGGATGAGCACTATTCCTAAAGGCCACTTGTTTGGCATTCTGAGAATAACAAGTGCCAAACCTCAGGCCCCAAAGGGGCCCATGTGACCTCTCCTAAATTAGGATCAAGGGAGAAAACACCTCAACTACGACCGAGTCACAGTCTGTGAGGGAGCGGGGGGGTGGCCCTAAGCTGGCTAGACCGGGTCAGACGGATCAGGGTTGCAGTCACTTTTCTCAGGCTCAGTTTTTTCATTGTTCCTCATCTGAGATGGCACTTTGGAGCCCATTTCCCTGCTTGGGGGAAAGAGCACCCCGAATCAGTTCTGGGCCACAGTGGTTCAAGCCTTCCCCTCTGAAAGGTAACTGCTAGAGCCCAAGCCCTGACTTACAGCAGCAACCTGGGTGACTCTCACGGTCGCCTTCGCCAAGCCGACCAGGGGCAGGCAGGGAGGGTTTGTTTGCTCACCAGCCAGGCTCAGGGAAAAGCTAATCGCCACTAGGCTTAATGAGGGCTAGGGTGGTGATAACAGCACTTGAATGACATCATTGTTCTTGTAAGATGTGTTATCAGCTGGACCCTGAACCATAGCCAACGCACAACATAATATGGAGCAATATATCAACTTCTCTACCAAGCCCCCTTGTCACTTGAGTGCAAACAGTCTCTTGGCTCCATACATCTGTTTAAATAAGTGCAAAGTAAAATAAATGTTTGGAATTACTCACTGGCTGGCTAAGAGATTTCCTCTGGGACACCCCACTTAGGTGGCACACATAAAAGTTGCTACCTTTGTCACCATCGCCAGAGAAGACACATCAGCAACATGGGACTGACGGAGGAAGAGGCAGGGGAGGACTCGGAGCCTCCCCAGCAGGACTGACTACATAATAGCAGAGCCCAGGGCAAAGTGCAAAGTAGAGCCCGTTGCTCGAAGAGGAAGAATTTCAGGACGGTGACAGCAGAGCTTTGAAGCAAGCATGGGACGCTGCTGAGCGGGGGACCCTGTGCTGGGCATTTCCTGCAGGGGCTACTGCACCAGCTTTTCAGCAGCGTCCCCCTGTCAGCCTCCCTCCACCCTGCAGCATCCCTTTCTTCTTTCCTAGGCTTGTAGCAACCCCTCTTGGTCTCATAGGGTCCTGCTTCATTGGCCCCGGGGGTTGTCAATCATGCCCCCCGGCCAGTGATTGGCTCAGAATGACTGGGTCATGTGACCCAAGCTGGGCCAATCAGAGGCCCTCTTGAGACGGTATCGGTTCCCTGGATGGGGTTTCTAAATTGGAAGGATGACCATGCCTGTATCCCTCTCCTCACAGAGGATGCTAGCCCCCCAGGAAGAGAAAATGAAGCAAACACACAACATAGGCAGAACCGAGAGACGGAGAGAGAGCCCTGATGATCTCATCAATGACCTCAACGACAGCCTTCGCATGAGATTCCCTTTCTTGAGGAAAGCAGGATGGGCCTGGTTTTTATCATTAACTCGGAGCTCTGATTAATAGACTCTATTTGTAATGATCTCCATTCTTACCTGTCTCTGCTCCTGGGCCGTGAGCCCTTGGGAGCTGAGTCCCCACCCTGACTCGTCCCCGAGTCCCCGCGCCCAGCGCAGGCCTGGCACCCCCCCCCTCCCCGGGCGCCCCCCCCCTCCTGCCCCCAGCAGCGCGATCCTAACTCTTCACCGCCCCACTCACCTCACACCTGTAGCAGTTTTCATGGAAGTTCCTTCCCATGCACTCAATTTTGAAGGCATCCTTCCCGTCTCGAGGGATGATGGGGTTCTCACAGATGCTGCACACCGGGGCGAATTTCCTAGAGGGAAGGGAACCCACGCTCGAGGCGCTCCGGGCAGGACCGCAGAAATTAGCTGTGGGAGCCGGGGCGGCGCTCGCTCGCCTCCCCGAGCTATGTCAGACGCGTTGCCGTGTGATTCCACGGCCACAAACGCCTTTCTTCCTGGCAGGAGCGGAGGGAGAGACCGGTGTGATTAGACCCGGCTTCCCAGGGTATAATTAGCTCGAGGCAAGGAAGTGACTGGGGAACATTTGAATTTGAGAAAGCCAAGAAATCTCCTGTGTGTTCCTGTGTGTTCAGTGGGGCTGACCCCATTTCGTTTATCTGGTATTGTAGGTCACTGCTGCTGCTGCTGCTTCTTCTTCCCTGTCTTTTGAACAGACACATCTGTCTCTCCCCTTGGGCCGTGAGCAACCCCAGGGGCATGAGCCTGACGCCCAGCTTGGGGCTACTGCTTCATAAGGCTCTAGTTCCAAGGGGAGCTCCTGGGGTCTGGGGGTTTGAATCGTAACTTCCCTATGCACCAGCTGGGAGGCTTGTCTGCTGCCTGCCTCAGTTTCCACATTTGGTAAAAGAGTGCTTAATAGTACCTGCCTGACAGGCCAGGCTTGGGGATTAAAGGGCCTAACCCACGGGGAGTGCCTGGCACAGCGCAGGCACCCGGAGTGTCTGCTAGAAGCAGGTGTGTGGTCAAATATAAGGTGTGTGGAAGAGGCAGATGGGTTTCTGTGAGCCCAGAGCCTGCAGGAATGCTCTGCTCCAGCCCCTAGAGCTCAGGCCAGGTGCCTCTGTTCTGGCCGAGTCCCACCCAGTGTGCAGATCCCTCTCGTACCTATAGAAGTCGTCCAGGCAGTACACTTCATCCTGGCTGTCCAGGGCAAAGCTCTCATCCCCGATGCACCGGGCACAGGTGACGCACGTGAAGCAGGCAGGGTGGAAGGCCCGGCCCAGGGCCCTGATGATGTGCTCCCGGACCACCTCGCCACACTTGCCACACTTCTCCAGGGTGTCCTGGGACAGAGGGACATTGCCTCAGAGCCATCCAATGGCTGTACCCACTCCCAGTCGAAAGGGGTTTCTGGCTGGTGACCCACAGGGGCCCAGAAGCACAGGGCTATAGGAGAAGGGCTCCCATTCATGCAACCAGCCTGTAACCACTGCCCCAAAACCTCTACCGTGGCTTAAAGTGAATCGAGCCTAGCATTGTATCTTGGGCTTACAGCAAGGAATCCTGTCAAGAAGCTATTACTGCATTTTTTTGTTACTTGGACATGCTTAAGGCCAGTGTCCACTACAGCCCATAGGAGAAATCTCTCTTAAACCTCAGAGTCAGGAAAAGGAATTCCTGGAAGAACTGGTGTGCTTTTGATCTTATAGACAATAAACCTCAGAACTCTTTCCCTTTTCCATTTGGCCACTGGGAAGCTCAGAGTCAAATTCCATGTCCCACTTTTAGGAATGACTGTAGGGGTCTTTTATTCATATATTTTGGGGTGCTAACTTTCCCTCTGGTCTCATCTCCCTTTCTACTTTGATTTTCCTCTCTTCTGCTTTCTTTAAATATCTCTGAAATTTCATTGTGGTAAGAACACTTAACATGAGAGCTACACTCTTAGCAAATTTTTAAGTGTACAACATTGTTTCCTATAGGTATTTGTGCATTCTTATAAGCTGCCTCAAATCCCTTCTGGAATGAGGAGGATGAAGGGGGTGGGGAAGGGGAAGAGGGAGGGATGGGGGAAGGGAGGGGGAAGCGGGGGGAGGGAGAGAGGGAGATTACTGAGGCAGAGCAAAGACCTTCCAGCCCGTCCACCTTCTCTTCTAGACAGGTCTCTTCCCTTCCTGGCTATGCTCCTGTTCATTTAACCTGATTTCATCCAGACAGACAGGTATGTTTGTCTCTGCTCCCATTCGGTGAGGACAACATTTTCCCCTCTCTCCCTGTCCTGGGGGCAGCCCTTCCCTCCCTGGAACACTGCCTAGAGTCTTCCTCTTGCTGCCTCCAGCTGTCAGTCCACCCTCGCCCCTGCTTCCCCTCAGTGCCTCACTCCTGCCTGGCTGTAAGCTGAGGGAAGAGGCTAAGGCTATCCCCCGCTGTCATCTGATGGGGTCAGAGGGATGCGGTGGGGATGGCCTGGCCCCTTTGCTGCCCCCATGGTGCCTCACTGGATTCGGTGATGGGTTGAGACTGTCATCAGATTGTTTGGATTTTACTAGATAGTCCTCCAAATATTCTAACCCTTCCAATCAGTGGCTTTCCAACAGCAGTGTGTGTATCAGAATCGCTGAGAGACTTGCTAAAAGTGCAGATTGCCAGGTGCTACCAACTCATGAGAACAAGGTGAGGCCTGCACACAGCCAGGGGACGCGTCTGGGAGTGGGCTGCACACCCCACGCCATCGGAGTGCTAGCAACTCTAACATCGAGGCATCCAAACTAGCTCTCCCAGACTGCATCTGGTACTCAGGGGTGACACAGATTTCTGTGAGATCGTGCATCAGAACCTGTGGCTTTAGGTGACAGAGGCAAGACCAAAGGCAGGCTCCAGAGCCAGACAGGGCTGGGGGAGAATCCCAGCTCCACCACCTTCTGGAGTGTGACGTGTGTGACAGGCCGGGCCTGATCCCTGGAACCTGTGACTACCTTTAATGACAAATATGACTGAGTTCAGTGTCTTGACCTGGGGATACGATCCTGGGTGGGCCCTAAGTGCCATTCCAGGTGTCCCCGTAAGAGGAAGGCAGAGGGAGACTTGACACAGAAGGAGGAAGTAGGACACAGGACGCCACCCTGCTGATTTTGAAGGTGGACGAAGGAACCAAGGGATGCAAGGGACACAGCTTCAGAAGCTGGAAAAGGTAAGGACACAGATTGTCCCCTAGAGCCTCTGGAGGGAGTGCAGACTTGCCTAGGGACTTCCGACCTCCAGAACTGTAAGAGAATAAATGTGTGCTGTTTGAAGCCATTAAAGTTTGTGGTGATTTGTTGTTGTTTCTTTTTTAAAGATTTTATTTATTTGACAGAGAGAGAGACAGCGAGAGAGGGAACACAGGCAGGGGGAGTGGGAGAGCCCGATGCGGGGCTCGATCCCAGGACCCTGGGATCATGACCTGAGCCGAAGGCAGACGCTTAACGACTGAGCCACCCAGGCGCCCTGTGGTGATTTGTTACAGCGGCCACAGAAAACTAATACACCTTGGCTGAGCTCCTTCCCCTCGCTGAGCCTCAACTTCCTCATCTGTGAAATGGGTCACTGGGCCTGCCTCCCAGGATAACTGTGGGGCATGAAATAACGGGACACCTTCCAAGTGCCCAGCACGGTGCCTGGTGCCTGGAGGTCAGCCGCAGGGGGTTACCTGGTAGCAGGACTCACAGAAGGGCCGCCCGTCCTTCTGGTAGTAGCTCTGCCCAGCTAGCTGGCAGCGGCAGGTGCGGCACGTGAAGCACTGGGCGTGGTACTGCCTCTTCATGGCCTCCACGGCCAGCTCTCGGGGTGACACGGTCTTGTGGCAGAAGGCACAGACGTCTGGGGTGAAGGAGACACAGGATGTCAGCCACCCGGCCTGGGAGAACCGCGCCCAGGCACCGCACGGGACAAGCCTAGAGTGCCAGGTCTCTGCCTCGAGCCCCCGGGGTTGTGAGTGTGGCCTCATTTTAGGAGGAGCAGTAAAAAGGATCGTGAGCAGCCTCTGAAAGCCTAAATCAGGGACGGACGCCTGGCTGGCTCAGTCGGTGGACTGTGTGACTCTTGATCTCAGGGTTGTGTCTGAGCCCTACATTCGGTGTAGAGATTACTTAAAAATAAAATCTTTAATAAAAAAAAAAAAAGCCTAAATCAAAGGACACAGCATCAGGACGAGTGGGTTGCCATCTGTAAAAATTTAAAGGAGGCTCCATGGTGACAGCTTTATACCCAGATAATTCCAAATGTATCAAAGATCTAAGTGTGAAAAATGAAACCATAAGACTAGAAGAAGCCAGAGAATTATATTATAACCTTGGAGTAGAGAAGGCTTTTGGTGCCTGGTAAGCACTTAGTAGCTGCTAAGTCAATGGCTAACACGCGGGCCTGGGGAGGCTGGGGGAGGTCATGCCCTCAGACACTGCTGGGTGGTGGGGGGGATGCAGATCGAGAGGACCACAAAGGCCAATGTGGCAAAAAGATCAAAGTTATAGGGGCGTCTGGGGGGCTTGGTCGTTAAGCGTCTGCCTTCGGCTCAGGTCATGATCCCAGGGTCCTGGGATCGAGCCCCACATCAGGCTCCCTGCTCAGCGGGGAGCCTGCTTCTCCCTCTCCCACTCTCCCTCTCTTGCTGTCTCTCTCTGTCAAATACATAAAATCTTAAAAAAAAAAAAAAAAGATCAAAGTTATAAATGTACCTACCCTTTGACGGTATTTCCTCTCCTAGAAATTTCTCTCACAAATTTGCACGCAGGCAAAATGACCTACGTGCAAGACGATTCGTCTCAGCCTCATTTGTCACAGCAAGAAACCACCTAAGTGCCCGTCCACAGGCGACTGGCTAAATGCATACGGCAGGGCCCTGATAAGGAATACTATACAGCTGTGAAAAAGAAGGAGCCACTTTACGTTCAGATGTGGAGTGAGCTCTAAGATGTTTGAAGGAAAGGAAGCAAGGTGCAGAACTGCACAGAATTTGCTACAGTTTGTGGGAAAATGGGCCAGGGTCGGGAGGGCAGACACATATTTGTATTCGCTTGCATATGCATCAAATAACTCTGGAAGGATATGTGAGACATTAACAACAGAGGCTGCCCATCTGGCAGGAAAGAGGGGCACACACGGATGGTGCAAAGGGGCGACTTTTCACTGTATGCCTGTCCGTGCTTTTTATTTTGTCTACGCAAGAACATTATGTGTTCAAAAAATTAAATAGTGAAAAAGTTCAAGGCATTTTGCTATCATAGCACATTTTGCTGATCAATATTTAAATGGACTTCAGCTCAGCGTGCCTGGTTGGGGGGCGCGGTCAGTGGAGCATCCGACTCCTGATTTAGGCTCAGGTCATGATCTCAGGGTCATGAGATTGAGCTCTGCGTCAGGTTCCATGCTCAGGGAGGAGTCTGCTTAAGACTCTCTCTCCCTCTGCCCCTCCTGCACCCCCCCCTCAAAAAAAAAAAATATAAAAAAAAAAAAAAAAAAAACCTAGCATAAAAAATGGATTTCAGTTATAAAGGAAAAAGATTTAGGCAATAAACATAAAATTGATGTACAGTTATAAGGCTCATCGCTGAACCATGAGCGGGAACAGGTGCTGGTGGTCCCCCCCTCTCCTGGTTCCCACCTGGAAGCTCATGCTTGTCCAGGGAGGCCCCTGGAGACCACCCGGAAGCCTTCCAGCCCTGAGTCCATACCTGTGGATGCCGCTTTCTCGTGGAGGCCAACAGGTTCTTCTGGGGGAGGCAGAAGCTCCTCCCCTGCGGGCCCGGCAAAACCAGGCTGGGGCTGGAGTGGAGGCCCCTCCACCAGGGACTGTGGGGAGATAGGGGGAGGGCAGGAGAGGTGTCATCAGGTGGGGACCCCACACAGCCCTCTCAGCTCTGCTCCTCCTCTGATGGCACCAAGCACAATTAGCCCCGCTTGATAGAGGAGGAAACCGAGGCACAGAGGAGCAAGTGACCTAATGTCACTCAGCAGGAAGGTTGACAGCAGTGGCGGGGGCCCAAAGTTACTTCTGTCTACTTCTGAAGAATCTCCTAGAATCGTTCTTCCCTGGCCTGGAATCCTGCCCATTAATACAATGGCCTCTATTAAGGGCAGAGGATTAAAAATATCTTCTCAGAGCTGAAGCGGGGGTACCCCAGGGGGAAAAGGGCATGGCACCCCTCCTCTGGGGGCCTACAAAAACAGGACCAACTTTTACCAGCTTGAAAGTTTCGAAGAGGGACAGCCCTCAAGCAGGAGCAACCTGCAGGCTTAAATCCCTGAAAGGCTGGGACTCTCCCCCATGCACCCCCCTCCCCGGCCTTCCCAGGGCCCCTGGGGCTCCACTGGGGGTGGGGGAGACCAAGGGGTTGGCCGTACCTGGGGTGGGGGTGGGGGCGGAGGCAGGTGCTCTAAGTCTGAAATGAGTGATGCTCCCATCGAGGCAGGAGGCTCCTCATCAGGGGAGGGTGGTGGAGGTGGGAGGAGGTCCAGGTCGGGGAGTGTGTCCTCGCCATCCAAAGTAGGAGGAGGGGGAGAACATCCTGCAAACAAAAGGGGAGAGAGGGTTGGTCTGAGTCTCTGCAGGTGGGCAGAAAGGGTGTCCACTTACCCAGAAGGCCATACAGCGTGGGGGCCAAGAGTTCAGGTCCAGGGTCCCCCAGACCTGGGTTCTATCTCTGGCTCTGCCGCTGACTTGCTGTGTGTCCTTAGGCAAGAGACTTAACCTCTCTGGGTCTGTCTGCTCAGTTGAAACATGGGTATCAATCTTTCCAGGCTGTTGTGAGGATGGGAAGGGCTTAGCACAGGAGAGGGCACTTGGCATGGGCTCAGAAAACAGAAGCTGTCAGAACCCTCCATAACAGCCCTCCCCTACCTGGACACTCAAGGGCCCCAAATCCTTGCTAGAAGGTCCTTGTTGAAATACAAGCAAACTCAACCCCTAAGGCCGTGGTTCTCAAAGTGTGGTTCCTGGCTCAGCAGCAGTGCCTAGAAGTATGTCCAGAAATGCACCTTCTGGGTCTGGCCCCGATCTGGAGAATCAGAACCTGGGGTGGGAGTGGGGGGGGTGTCCGGCCACAGAAAGCATAAGAAACCCTCCCAGTGACAATATGCCACCGAAGTGTGGGAACCACCACCCTGGTTAAATAACCCATCCAGGTCCACACCGAGATGTGCTGGAAGACTCGGGGCTGAAAAAAAGAATCTAAAATATCTCATTGATAATTTTCATAATTACGGCTGAAATGACCATTTTACTGTAGCGGATGGCATAATATATATCATTAAAATTAATATTACTTGGGGGACCTGGGTGGCTCAGTCGGTTAAGCGTCTGCCTTCCGCTCAGGTCATGATCCCAGAGTCCCTGCTCAGTGGAGAGTCTGCTTCTCCTTTTCTCTCTCTCTCTGCAACTCCCCCTCCTCATGCTTGTGTGCTCTCTCTCTCTCAAATAAATAAATAAAATCTTTTAAAAATTAATAAATAATAATTTTAAAAAGAACCACCTGGGGCGCCTGGGTGGCTCAGTCGGTTAAGCATCTGACTCTTGATTTTGGCTCGGGTCATGATTTCAGGCTCCTGGGATGGAGCCCCACATCAGGCTGCACACTGAGCCTGAGAGGGGAGCCTGCTTAAGATTCTCTCCCTCTGGGGGCGCCTGGGTGGCTCAGTCAGTTAAGCGACTGCCTTCGGCTCAGGTCATGATCCTGGAGTCCCGGGATCGAGTCCCGCATCAGGTTCCCTCCTCGGCGGGGAGCCTGCTTCTCCCTCTGACCCTCCGCCCTCTCATGTACTCTCTCTCTCTCTCTCTCTCATTCTCGTTCTCTCAAATAGATAAATAAATCTTAAAAAAAAAAAAGATTCTCTCCCTCTGCCCCTTCCCCTCCCCCACTCGTGCACAAGCTCGCACTCTCTCTAAAAAATAAAAAATAATAAAATTTAAAAAAGAGCCACCCAACAGCAAACACATGTACATACATAAGAAAAACACCCTGGCATGACATCATTTTCATGGTTAGTGCAGGAGAGCTTAAGTCTATTTTTTTTAAGGATTTGAGAGAGAGAGAGAGAGAGAGCAGGAGCAGGGGGAGTGGCAGGCAGAGGAAGAGGGAGAAGCAGACTCCCCGCTGCGCAGAGAGCCCAGGACCCCGGGATCATGACCTGAGCCAAAATCAAGAGTCAGATGCTTAACCTGCCTGAGCCACCTGAGACTCAGGCGGCTCCAGGCGCCCCAGGAGAGCTTAACTCTTGCTGGGACAGCCGAGGTCTTACAGAGGTTCACAGAAGGGGAGGGGCCCAGATGGCGGGAGGAGGGCTGAGGATCTGCAGAGCTCCTGCCTCTGTCCAGGAACAGCTCCCTACACTGTGCGGCAACTCCAACCCCTCCAGGCAGTCCCAACAAGGCGCTGCCCAGCTCCCCTGGAGGAGGTGCCTGCGGGTCAGGAGGGAAGCACGCCCCGAAAATCCTGTCGGCTGCCACGTGCAGGGAGAGTGCTATTAATAGTGCTCCAGGGAGAAAGGGCAGGGAATCTGGTCTGAGTCTGCCCTCTGCTCCCCTCCTATCTCTGGGGCACAAGGTAGGCCAGGCCTCACAAGGTCAGACTGCCTTAGACACCCATGGAAAGCAGACGGAAGGTGCCCCAGGCCCTGCCCACCCGCTGCTCCTCCCGCCCAAGACCCGGGGTCTGGTCCCATTCCCTGCTGATTCACTGGGGCACGTCTCTGGGCTTAGAGGTTTCTTATCCATTTGGCAAAGAAAATGAGCCCCCTCCCCTTTCCCCCAAGGACTGAGGGGGTACAGATGGGAGGATTATTCTAGACCTGTGAGTAAGCCACAGAATCCTTTGGGGGCTTGCTCAGATGCAGATGGTGGGCCCCACCCCCAGAGCTTCTGACTCAGCAGGCTTGGGGGAAGAGCCTGAGAATTTACATTTTTGAAAAGTTCCCAGGTGAAGCTGCAGCTGCTGGTTGAAAGCCCACACTTGGAAAACTAGGCTTCTACTCCCCAAGCTTCACTTGCTTAATGCCTTTGGGCTAGAACAATAGTTCCCCCAGACCAGAGCATCGGCATTGCATTACGTGGAAATGTGTAAGAAATGCAAATTCTCCGGCCCCACCGCAGACCTGCTGAATCAGAAACACCCAGGGTGGGGCCTGGCCAGCTGGCTGTGTTTGAACAAGCCCCCTCCTGAGCTGAGGCTGCTCCAGTGTGAGAACCTTGCTCCAGATGAGCTGAAGTGAGTCAGGAACCGGATCACGGAGAGACAGCAGGAGTGCTCGGGCCTCGCCCGGGACTCGGGACTCTGCCTTCGGTCCTGGCCAGGACAGGAATTCAAGGCAGACAGGGGCTAGAGGCCTGCAGGCAGGTGTGCAGAGGGCCCCAGTTGAACCAGGGTCACGTGTCCAGGAGCAGGAAGAGCAGACTTTTAAAAAGAAGCCCAGAGAAAAACTGACTTCTGAATGCGAGTTGGTGAGGCTGCCTCAGTGCCCGTGAGCATCTAGAGGGGAGTGGGGACGGAGTGAGGGAAAGGTGGGGACCTCTGTCAGGATGAAAGGGCCAAAAAAACAATGTGTGTGGATTCCCCAGGGGACAAGCTGTAGCTGGGGTGTCAGATGACAGCCTACAACTGAGATGGGTCTAAGCAACTGGCAGGGCCCCAGGGCCTGCTCTGTGCTCTGTGCTCAGACCAGACTCAGGCCCAAGCTGCTCGCCTAGAACTCGTCTCACTCAAGCGAGGCTGAACCCCAAGATTCCCTGAGCTCTGCCCACGGGCCAAATCGGAAAACAAAATGGCGGACCAGCTGACCAGCCACTGCTGGGCGCCCCCTCCCAGGGAAGGTCCGCTTGTGTTATCACACTCCCGGGATCTTCTGATATTCCAATAACCCAGGAAAATGTCCTGGAAGTGTTGGCATTAGGGGCATCTACGCTATACATCCTGGACTCCCTCTCCTGCCCAGAAGGGACGTCATTCTTTCCCCCTGGGTCACACATCCTGCTGGGTGAATTCTGGTCCTCATGGTCCTGGTTCTATATGGAAGCACCTGGAGGAGGTTGTGTTCTTGGGATGCATGGTTAGGAAGGAAAGATCAGTTTGCAAGGTCGTGTCACGTGAAGAGGCATGTTACATGAATGTCTGTGTATTCCCACGTGTGTACACACGTGGCCCCTTCTTCTGCCCTTTTCTGGCCTCCTGGAATTGGCAGTTCCTATTGGTCTTCAGGTGGTTTCTACGGTGATGGATGCACAGGGCTACCCTAACCTTGCTCAAGGACAGCAGGACACCCGACTCGGCACGCAGGGGATATCGGGGGCTCATCCTTGATGTCTCTGGGCCGCCTTATTCCACCTGGTGCCCTGTAAGGCAAGCCATCCCCCTGCCCCAGCGTTGTCCTCCTTCCTCGTTTCTACCCAACCAACAGCTAAGACTCCATGGAGTGGAGTCTCCAAGGCTCTCCGACACCATGGCAGCAGAGCCAAGCTCAAGGTAAAGGAAGAGCCATGTATGAAGTGTACCCGTTCTGCGATGGGTGCATCACCTCCATGACCAAATTTCCACTTTCCAGAGGAGGAAACCAAGCAAAGACCCAGCTCGCCTAAGACCACACAGCAAGTGAATGGCAGAGCTTGAGAGAGAATAAACCACCTTTGAGGTCCTTCAACGCGCCCAATCCATTCCTGCCTCAGGGCCTCTGCACTTGCTTTGCCCACTGGCCAGAGAGGGTACGTGGCTTGCCAACATCACACAGCCAAGTGGAAGAGCCAGGATTCAAACCCGGGCAGGCGGGCTTGAGTCTGCCTGGCACACAGTAGGTGCTCGATGAATGAACGGACACCTGAATGAGCTCAGAGCCTGCCCCTTCCTCCCCACCTCCGTGCTGCCTCTGATCCAGCCTCCTGCCCAGTCCCCTCACCTTCTTACCTCCGTTGGAGAGTTGAGGTGGTACGGCTGGCACGGTGGCTGCCGCCCTGGCAGGGGGTGTCCAAGGACTGGGCCTCCCTGCCGAGCCAGCCCCGGGGGCCTTCACGGCAGCAGGGGGCCCCCAGGGGTGGCCAGGCCAGGCCTCACAAGACGCCCACTTCACTTCCTCAGCCACTGCCATGTTTCGCCGCGGGGGGGCCAGCGTGATAAAGACAGACGAGGCGACCCTCTTCCCCGGCTTCGAGGCCATTGTCTCGATTCCTGCTGGGGCTGGGGACAGAGTGGGGCTCAGGCTGGGGCAGGGCTTCGGGCCCAGGACTGCACTCCTCCTAGCCAGACAGGCATCCCCGGGGCACGGAGCCTCCCTGCTCCTAACATGACAGAGACAGAGGAGGGGCTGGGGATGTCCTGCGGGGGGAGGGCAGGTGTCCACCAGGTGGCTTGGCCACAGGGAGGGGACCCAGCAGTCCTTGACCGCCCCTGCCCCCAACCTGCACACCCCGGGGGAAGCAAAGGGCAGCCCTGCCCTGCTCACCTCACAAATAATTAATCTTCCTCATCTGAGAAGCGTGAAGAAGGAGCAGCTCCTCCAGCTGCCCACCCCCAGGGCAGCCATCTGCTGGGTCCCAGCCCAGGGCCCTGCCTGCCGCGGGGCCACACACCAGTTACCTCCCTCACCTGGGACCCAATCCTCCTGGGAGGGTCAAAGTCCCGCGGGGTGTGGGGGGGTCCAGGCCAGCTCTGCTGTGGGAGGGAATGAGCGTGACCAGTCAGAGCATCAGGGTTGGGTTCCTGGAGGCAGAGGGGACAGAAGATCAATCTGAGCTACCATGGATCAAGGCCTACTCTGCACCCACCATCCGAAGCCCTTTCTGCCCACTCACTCCTAAGTCGGCCCGGCCGCTGGGGGAGAGGCGCTATGTCTATCCTGGCAGAGGGAGAAGCGAAGGCTCAGAGAGGTGTTCAGGGTCATGCAGCAGCAGAGCCAGGATCTGAATCCAGGGTCCATGCTCTTGACCACGTGGCTCTGTCACCCTCTCCCAGCCCAGCCCAGCCCACTGCCGGCATCCTCTTCTCAGTATCAGCCTCCATATCCAATCAAGTCTTGATTCTATCGTCAGAATCTCTCACTCTGTCCCATCTCCAAAACCAGGCTCTGGTTCAGGCACTGGGGTGAGGTAGGGATAGGAGACCCAGTGGTTTCCAGTCCTGCCTCCTGCCCTGTCCCTGGAGTGATCTTTTCCAGAGCATAAATCTCTCTCTCCTGTACTCAAAAACCTTCCATAGCTCCCTACTACCTTCAAAATGAAGTCCAAATTCCTCTGGCTTCAACTTTTTTAAAAAGATTTTATTTTTAGGGGTGCCTGGGTGGCTCAGTCAGTTAAGGGTCTGACTCTTGATTTCGGCTCAGGTCATGATCTCAGGTCATGAGATCAAGCCATGCCTAGCATGGAACCTGCCTACTATTCTCTCTCTCTCCCTCTCCCCCTCCCCCACCTTCTCTCCCTCACTCTCTAAAAAAGTTTTTTAAAAAAGATTTTATTTTGAAGTAATCTCTACAGCCAACATGAGGCTTGAACCCACAGCTCTGAGGTCAAGAGTTGCACGCTCTTCCAACTGAGCCAGCCAGGTGCCCCTCAATTTCTTTTTTGACCACCCTGGACCGCTCACCCTTTCTCAACTTTTTCTCTTACTGGCCTTGGAGTGTTTCCACCCCTTGTTTTTCCTCCCCTGCCCCGCAAAGGGCGAATGTCAGTTTTTTCTTAGAGGCCCAGCTTTTCCAGGAAGCCTCCCCTGATTCCTGACCCCCTCCTGGGAGCAGCCGTCTGCTTCCGCAGGGTGATGACAGCCCATCACAGGACATGTTGGCTCCCTGTCACCACGTCTGCCCCTACCTCCCCAAGTGACTGCATGTGACTTCAGCTGTACCCGTAATCTTTGTGACCCAAGTCCAGCGTGGACATCAGAACATGGATCTGGGAGCAGGGAAGCATTCCTGATGTCAAGGAGCTCATTTTCCATGCCCCAGGTGGTGACTGCAAACAGTAGCCTCCAAGGCCAAGGCTGAGGTGGGGCCACTCGGGTGGAGGGAGGGCAAGTTGACCACATTCAGCCAGGGGTCCTCACTGGGCTCCCAGGACTTCTGCCCAGTTTGAGCTTTCTAACTCACTCTCCAGCTGAGCCACCTGGATATGGCTCCAAAGTTCAGCCCACAGGTGTGCAGGGAGAAGAATAAACAGGGACCTAGTGAATGAATCTCAAGAAGTGGGGCCGGGTGGGTAGGGGCTGAGGGCCCTGAGGGACCCCAGTGGCAGACTTGGAGCCCAAGTGACCACTCAGAGGGCCCCCCTCTGTATCTCAAAGTCCACTGGCCACCTTGGACTCTCTTGGTGACTGATGGAACAATAGTAACAAACACAACAAATGTGCCTCTATTCCTCTTAAACTGGTTTATATGTTTGGTTAAAACATATAGCTCAGTCTGATTAATAAAATACCTGTTCTGAATAAGAAACCAACATATGAAGAAAGCTTTAACAGTGCTTTCAAAGGACTTTCCTTTTGCATCTTGTTCTGTAAGTGATGTCTGGAAGTATACATGCTTGCTGATATTGGCCGCCATGGTCAGAGGTCAAAACCATATAGTTTGACACTTTGGCCTTACGCTCGGTTATAAGCTTAAGAGTCTATTTTTGTAAGCAGCTTTCAGAGATTCACATCCAAGAAACGACAGCAATGGCACCTACTGACCAAGCACTTGCTATGTGCCGGGCACTGCAGCTCGTGCTTTCCGAGCCTCAAAATGCACCTCATTTGCAACACAGCCCCTCATGCCCCTACCTTACGGGTAGTTCCATGTGAGGCCCCGAGAGGTTAAGCGACTTTTCCAGGTCATCTTAGCAGTCCTGGCAGGCTCAGAATTCTAACTGAGCCCCCTTTGACCTGAGTCCCGGGGGTGTCCTTGGCCCTGAGACGACACACTTTTCCTTCCCTGGATGGTACGGGGCCTCCAAATCCTCAGGCCTGTTCTCACCCCAGAATGGCCCAATCCGGATAGATTTTCTTGTGGTCAGTGCATTCTGGGCTCATCCCCAGAGACTGCTGTGAATGCTCCCTCTGCCTCCCTCCGACCCTGCTCTGACCCCCACTCCACCCCAGCCCACCCCTCCGGGAAGTCAGATCTGTGGGTTTCTCAGAAAACATCCAAGGCAAGTGTCCTCGCTCTGAGGCCAGATGTTCACAGCTGGGCGGCTCCGCCCCCCCCCCATCCCTCCCTGCAGTTCCTGCAGGGACTTCAGGCCCCAGGGGAAGGGGCCCCCACTGGGGATTTTCAAAGCCTGTCAGTCCAGCTCGGGCTGTTAGGAGAGGGAGCCTCAGCCTCCCTCAGGTCCCACGGCCCCCAGGTCACCCTGGAGTGGGGTAGGAGTGAGAAAGCTCCCCGTGGAGCTCCTGGCCAGCCGCACCCACAGGACCCTCCGCCCCCATCCTTCCTCCCGCAGAGGGGGAATCTGAGATCTAGTTGGGTAAGCAGAGAAAATGGGAACAAAGGGAAAGAAAGTCATTTCCTGTCAAGAGGAAGGAAGAAGCCTGAGATCCAGCCAGCCAGCCACCCAGCCCGGCTTTAGGCTGTAGCCCAGGGCAGGGACAGGCTGGCTGAGCTGGCCGGCGTCCCAGTGGTGGCCCCTCTCTTTCCCTTCCTTCGTACTCCTTCTTAACCCCCTCCAAAAACTTCTGGAACCACCTGTAAGCTTTGTTCTTTAATACTTGGACAAAGCAACCTACGCTTGGTTCAGAATGACACTTTGCTGGAGGTGGGAATGAGGCTGCGCCCAGCCCCTGCAGAGGGCCCTGCAGCCTTGGGTAGGGTTCCCTTTCTCTCTCCCCCACCTCAGGGAAACCAAGGAAGCACAGAGAGCTGGAGTCATGCCCGGCCCCACCTCTTTCCTGCTGGGTCACCCGGAGCAGGTTACTGACCCTCTCTGGGCCTCAGTTTTTTCCTAAAGTGAGAATAAAAAAGTCTGTCCTGAAAGGTGGTTGGCTGAGAGAATACAAGGAGAGCGCGCTCCAGATCTTGGTATTTGGTAGGTGCAAAGAGAAGCCCAGCTGGTTATCCAGCCCCTGATGGGGAGGAGCCCCCAGGGGCCCAGCGGGCTTGGGGGACTTGGGAGTACCCGACTTGGCTTCCGTCATCAAGAGCAGGAATCTGGGCGCTGCCCGGGCTCTTCCCGGGGTCCCCGGAGCAGGGCTGGGGGAGGATCTCGGCCAAGATGCCCCAAAGCACACCCCTTCCCAGGCCCCGACGGGGATTTGAGGCCCAGAGAGGGGCGGCCCTGGGGCCCCTCCTTCCCCCTCGCCTGACCCGGCCTGGGTGAAGGGGGCCGGAGCTCCGGAAACCCGGCGCCCTCCCGCAAGCAGCCCAGCCGGGCGGCTGGCCGGGTCACTGTGGGGCGCCGCCAGGGACTTTAATTCGATCCATGTGCGGGACGCTGTCCTCTTTGTGCGGGAGCTTCCGCCCTGCCCACCTCTTCCCCACCCCGCCGCCCCGCTCCGGGGCAGGGACACCAGCCCTCCCCCCGCTCCGGGGACAGAGGCCGGGAGCCGGGACCCAAGGCTGCAACCCCGCCCCCCGCGGGCCCCCACCCGGAGCGCCGGGATTGGGGTCCCGGCCGGGGGGGGGGGGCGGGGGGCCGGGGGGGGGGGCTCCGGCCCGGGACTGCCCGCGCTGTCACCTGTGTGCGGCCGGGGCAGGGTCGGAAGGACGGCTGCCCCCCCGCGCCCCGCGTCCCGCTTACCTGCGTCGCCTGCGCCCCAGCGGCTCCGGTCCGACGCCCGAGCGAGCAGAGCCGGGAGCGGCGCGGCGCCTCCCGCCCCCTCCGCCCTCCCCGCCCCCTCGGCTCCCTCCGCCCCGCCGCCCCGGCCGCCTTACCATAAAAGGTGAAGCTTAGGGGGAGGGGGGCCCGGGATTCCCGCCGGCGGAAGCGGCCCCTACCTGCCCCCCCACCTGCCCGGCCGCGCCCCGCGCCGCCCCCCGCCGCCCGCCCTTTGTTCCCTCGACCACTCCTCCCGTCCCCTGGGCCCGGGCCTGGGGTGGGAGGCCTCCCCTTCTGCCCACCCCCGGGGCCTTTGTGGCCCAGCGAGGCCCTTCCGCTCCTCCTTCCCTAGGTCACCTGGGTTGGTGGCCCCACCTGCCCTGTGGGTGTGAGTGTGTGGCGGGGGTTGGGGGGGTGGTGGAGGGGGGTGGTACTTACATTTGAGTTTGGCCTGAGATCTCCCAGGGTCCTAGGAGTCAGGTGGACCTGGGTTCCATGGCCAATCACTAACCCAGTGACCCTGGGCAGTCACCCCGCCTCCTGGAGTCTCAGTTTCTTATCTGTACAATGGGGGTAAGGGCTGCTTCCAGCTCGGGGTCAGCCTGAGGATAAACGATGGTATTGACAGTGAGAAGTGGGCAGCAGTCAGTGGTCAATATATGCTGGGCTTGGGGCTTTTTTAGGGGGTGACCCTGGGTGGAGGTCTCAGATGCTCAGGGGAGCAGGTCATTCTAGTTTGCTGTCCTGAGCAGCCATCACTGCCTGAGTGGAGCCTTAAGCCGTCTGCAGTCAGGACCCAGTGTCCCCGGGGCGCGGGGGGGGGGGGGGGGGGGGGGGAACAGGCCCCTCCAGGCAGCCTGGTAGGCAGGGCCCAGCAGGCAGTTGGGTCACCCTGGCTTGCCAACCCTGGTTCCAGTCTCTGCTCCCTCCCACCTCCTGCACTCCCCGGACCCAAGCCGGAGTAGAAGGGGGAGGAGGAAGCAGAGCCTGGGCCCTGGGCCCTGGGGCCCTGGGACAGGAGACGGGCCGGAGCCAGGATGGGCCGCCTGGGTCCCTGGAGGCCTTGGGAACATTGGTGGGAAAAGGAATCTGGGTCTGATTCTGAGGCAAACAGATTGTTCTTTTGATTAAAGCCACAGCAGCTGAGGCCAGAGGAGGGCTGGACCCAGCACCGTCTGGGGGGAGGCCAGGCGGAGTTGAGCTCTCCCCCGAGGCCAAAGCTACAGTCACCCTGGCCAGAATGGCTCTGGGGCTGCTGCTGAGGGGCTCCCGCTCATGGGGGTCGTGAGGGGGGCACCTGGGTACGCTGTCTCATTCCCCCACCCCTCCTTCTCCTCCTCCCAGCCCCTCTCAATCCCTCACCCACTTGTGAGCCTCTCAACCACTCCACAATAATGATACGAGGCAGAGGCTTCCCGGGTGCAGGCACCTGACTTACAGGCCTCTCCATCAAATCGCCTGGACAGCCCTGTGGGTCAGGACTGGTCATTCCTGCTTCACAATTGAGGAAACTGAGGCCCAGAGAGGCATCAGGCCACATGAGGGGCAAGTGGCAGAGCTGGGTTCAAACCCAGACCAGCCGGCGGCCCCAAGTGCACACGCTGCTCTGCGGCCCCCGAGGCCCCTGCACCTGCTGCCCACAGGGATGTGGGAGTTGAGGCTTGCAGAGCACGGTGTGGCCCAGGGGACTCAGACTCCAGGCTGCCCGAGCCCTTGATCAGGCCCCATTCCCCAGCCTGCAGGAACTTCCCCAGCAGGAAGGAGGGGGCTGCTGACGGCCAGAGATGGGAAGGACCTTAAGGAGGAAGGTGCGATCCAGGGGTTTGCCCTAGAACCCCCTTTTCAAGTGCTTTGTGACCCAGAAGCTTATTTAAAACAGATAAAAATGGAGCTGCCCTCCCTCACCTTCGTGATATCTCTTGAGCCGCCTCACTGCACCCGCAGATGGAACAATGAGGCCCCAAAGGGTTGATCTGGGGCCTCGTCCAAAGTCACACGGACTCCATCTAGGGCTGAGGCTCCACACATCTGCTTGGGGCTGGGACTGGTTGGAAGGGGGAAGGTCGAAGGGATATGGGGGGGTCCAGCTGCCACCACTTACCTGCTGTCCAGCACGCCTGGCCGCCTGTTCTACCTCTGTCCCTGCTCCTCGGTGGAGAGGAGCTTTTCTGGGGAAGGCGGTCCCACACCAGCCCAGGGGCGGTGTGTGTGTGTGTGTGTGTGTGTGTGTCAGTGTGTGTGTGTGTGTGTGTCAGTGTGTGTGTGTCAGTGTGTGTGTGTGTCAGTGTGTGTGTGTCAGTGTGTGTGTCAGTGTGTGTGTGTCAGTGT
>NW_027397080.1:25542017-25583762 GCF_003265705.2 Callorhinus ursinus
GTGTGTGTGTGTGTGTGTGTGTGTGTGTGTGTGTCAGTGTCACCTTGGCAGGTGCCAAGCTTCCTGTAAGGGAAACCCAGGAAGTGTCCTGGATGGGAACATACGCCCTTTGTCTGCCAGCTCAGAGAGCCCCTGCTCCCTCCTCCTATCCTGCTAGCCTTGTACCCAGCTCTCTTCCAAGCAGTTGAGCAAGGCGGCTCAATCTTTTATTAGGGCTGTGGCAGCTGAGACGCCGGGTGGCAGGGAAGGGGTGGGAGAGAAGTTTGGGGGACAGAACCAGGGCAGTGCGGACGTTTGCTGCCGCCCAGTCTGAGGGGAGCACGCACCTACTGCCCCTAGAAGAGGGCTTTGATCCAGGAAACATCGGTTGGGCATCTACCATGTGCTAAAACGAGTCGAGGAGCCCGAGGGAATCAAGTCAGACACAATCCATCCATGTCCCCACGGAACTTACGGAGAGGTGGGGGAGATCAACATGTAACACAACTACTATAATAATTACCATGATATCACGGTGACCATAACACAATGGTGATGTGTGCCATGAAGGAGTGAATAAGGGGCTGACAGACACAGAGTAAGGGGGGCAGGTGAGAGTAGGGAAGCCCTCTCTGGGGGGCGGGTGTCACTTAAGCTGAGATGAGGAGGAGCCAGCCATGAGAAGAACAGGGGAGGACATTCCAGGGCCAGGGAGGCAGTAAGGAATACACGGGCTTTGAGGTCAGATTTCGGCTTAACTCCCAGCATTCTGGTGCTGGCTATGACCTTGGACAAGCTCTTTCCCTCTCTGAGGCTCTGTTTCCTCGCCTATAACATAAGGGAGGGGTGCCTGGCTGGCTCAGTGGGTGGAGCATGCAGCTCTTGATCTCAGGGTCATGGGTTCGAGCCCCACATTGGGTGTAGAGATTACTTAAAAATAAATTCTTTCAAGAAACAAACAAACAAAAAAATAGGGGAGATGGGTCAGATACCCTCCCCTGGGGACATGAATGCTTCCCTTTGCGGAACTGTTAGGGACAGAGGTGCTGAAAGGGGCCCCCAGGGCCTGGCTCATGGTCAGTGCCCACCAATGGTAGTGCTGGCTATTGTCACGTCACCCTCGCCCGGTCCCCCGAGCACTCTGTTCACACAGTCCATAGGTTGTGCAACTAGACCCCGGAACAGGGACGAGTTTCCCGGAGCCACACAGCCCCCACTGGCAGAGACCTTGAGGAAGGGAAGCATCTGCCTGCTCAGTGGCCCTTCCCCTTGACGGGCTCCGTGTGGGCCAGACCAGAGCAGAACCGCCAGCCCCAGCCTTTGGGGGGTGGGGTGCCCAGACTTAACAGCTGCATGAAGTTGTACATCCGGGGCAGGGGGAGGTGCAGGGGATCCACTTCTTGGCAAAGAGCCTCAGAAGCCTCCCTGGGCCTCCTCGTCCTGACTCTGCCCCTGCTCCTTCTTCCATATCCTCTGCTCTGCCTGCTGGGAGTCAGATCAGCTCAACTCTTATTCCCTGAGCACCTACTGTGTGTCTGGCCGGGCAGGAGGGGGAGCAGTTCCGAGAAGCGGGAGCCCCCCCACACTGCAGCAGGGCAGGTGGCGGGCCAAGCACAGATAGGAGTCAAATCAGGATCTGTGAGTGAGTCCAGCTCTGCCACTGGTCAGTCGCTTGCCTTGGGCAAGTCAGTTTCCTCTAGTCACCTGGGCTTCGCCGTGAGGATTTGATGGATGCATGTGGATAAATATGCCTGGTACTTCGCAGGTGTTCAGAGATGAGTTCCTTTCCTCTCTCCCTGGCAGGGAGAGGACAGAGGTCTTGGGGAGATCACCGCGAGATGAACGAAGTGCTGGAGATAAGGCAGAGACTTGGTTCCCCTGGAGAATCCGAGGGACGTCATGGCTCCTGTCAGCCGGCATCACTTCCTTGGATTCTAGTCACAGCCTCCAATTTCTGTTTGAGGAACCCCACCCCCACTGTCAGTGCCTGGCTGGAACTATTTAAAAAGAGGCAGCATTTTTCCAGTCTTAACAAAATGCAAGCTTGGCACCATTTTTTTTATGAGCACTTAGACCAACACAGAGGGCAGGGGAACAAAGATGATAAAGAAGGAGAGAGAGCTGATCTCATCACTTAGGCTGCTGGATTCAGCCATGCCTGAAGTCTCCCCTCTGGACCTCTGGAGCCAATGCATTCTCTTTTTTCTTGCCCTGTCTTCAACAGGTTAAAATCATGTTTCCGTTGCTGAAAGCAGAGTCATGGTAAAGACTGGTGAGACCCCAATGGGTCTGGATCACCTCCTCCTCCTGGCAAATTCTGCATCCCTGCCACCACTTTTGAGAAGCATGTCCTGATTCCTCCAGGCAGGCTTAGGAGTCATGTCCATCCCCTGGATACATCCCAAGGCTGCTGGGTTGCACCACCATGCTTTCCCCATGAGACTGGGAGCAGGGCTCTGTCTCATTACTTTCTGGGTCTCCAGCACCCAGCATGATGCTTGGTGCATAGTAGGGACTCAGTAATTCCTACAAAATGCGCAAGTTGGAGATGGAGGTCTTAAGTAGTTGCGTAGGCAAATCACGTAGAAGTAGTGATGGGCAGTGAGCTGTAAAGGGATTGGGCTTTGGAGTCAGACCTCCTTGAATTTGGATCTTGGCTCTCCCACTAATTAGCTCTGTGAGCTTGAGCAAGTCATGGGATCTCTCTGTACCTTGGGTTTTCTCCTGAGGAGACAAAGAAACAGTCAAGTCCTCCCAGGTTGCTCTGAAGGCTGCGGGCAGGTAATGCAAATTATGGTCCCTTGGCGGGCTGGTGGGGACTGGAGCCCACAGTCAGCCGCTGGGCTACGTGCCCTACCATCTGTTCAGTGCACTCAACAAATGGGGAAACTGAGCACAGACAATAACTTGCTCAAGGTCACAATGTTAGTAAATGAGCTTCATTCAAACAGGTGGCCTGGCTCCAGGCAACTCTACTGAACGGGCCAAGTGTGTAGGGAAATGTTTAAAAACCCAGGGGGAGCAGACTGGGCCACATTATAGCCACATAAATTCCCCTCCTCTCAGGCCCCAAGCCTGTGTCCACTTGGGCCACACAGGGCCCAGCCTCCCAGACCTGGCTATGACAACATCGTCTGGGTCTTAATCCCCTCCTGCTCCGGGGGCCTGAACTGACACTGTCTAAGCTGGTTGGTTCCCATGGTTTGCCAAATCAGCAAGGGCTCCAGAGTGAGGGGTGGGCCATGGAGGGGGCTCGAGGCTCCTTGAACCCAGCCTTGAAGGTCAGAGCTCCTTCTCGGACAGAGAGGGGGAAATCCTGGCGTCAGTCAGGTCCCTGAGGGCCCTGAGACTTCCCCAAGCCCTCGGCTGCTGGCCCAGGCTGAGCCCCTGTTCAAACACCTCACTGATCCCGTCCCCCAGCTTGAGCCCCCATCCCCACCAGGAGCCCCCACCCTTGGCTTCATCTACTCAGCAACCCCAGTCCCTGAGACCCCTCCTTTACCCCCAGCTGGCCTCCCTACTTCTCTCTTAGCCAAGGTGGGTTTATGGTGACTGTGTAGGCCTCTTACTTGTAGGGGCCCTTGTGAGGGTTGCTGGGAGTTACAGAGTGTTCTGGGAGGGGAGGCAGCCAGATCGCACTCAGGAAGCATTTTCCATTAAGTGCTCCTGGCATGCTGCCCAGGGAGATGTCAGAAGAAGGAACCCAAGTCTCTAGGCCTCCAGCAATTTGTTATGCTTTTCTTTATCGTTCTATCACTATTCATTTAATACAGATTTTGTATTCTTTTTCCTAAGGGGGGCCCTTAAAATTGGACTGGCCCTGCTCTTACTCCTTCACAACACATCTCCACTGATGGCCGGACCATCTTGCTAGAGCAGCGTGTGATGTTCAAGGGCTCCTACACAGCCCCTCAGGGGCTCCTGTTGCTTTCCGGGGGGGGGAAATGCCAAGCCCTCCTGTGACCCTGGGTGATCTGGCCACAGCCAGCCTCCGTGACAATGTCTCCCACTGCTGGGACTCTCACCCCCTCTGCTCAGCCACGAAGACCTTTCTTTAGCCCCTCGGGCGGCTCAGCGCCTGGGCTTCCCCACCACTCCCTTGGTCTGGGAACTCCCCCCGAATGTTCAGGATTCCAGGTCAACAGCTCTTTGTCAGTGAGGCCTCCCTGAGCCCCACACCTCATCAAACCTCATAACACCTGGCCTTCCCGCCAATGCTGACCGCACCTGCGAGATGGTCCTGCTCTGCCCCAGATGCCTCCCACCTCATTCACCAGGTTTTCAGGCCAAAAAGCTAAGAGCCCTGGGTTCTTCTCATTCTCTCATACCCACATCTAATTGATCAGGAAGCCCTATGAACTCGTCACAATACATCCATATCCATCCAGCCACGTCCACCCATCCAATCCAATCCATCCACTTCTGGCTACCTCCATGGCTACCATCTTGGTCCAAGCCCTGGGTTGTTCCCAGGGTTATTATCATCTCATGTGGGTAATTCCAAATGCTCCTAAACTGGTTTTCTGTCTCTGCACTATTCTATAAACAGCAAGGAGAGGAATCCTTTAAAAATGTAAGTCACATTATGTCACTCCCTTGTACAAACTCTCTGCTACCCGTCACGACCCTCACTGTGGCCCTGAGTGAGCTGGTCCCTGCCCACCTCTGCGACCTCATTCCTGCCACTCCATCCTCTCTGATACTCCAGCCACACTAAATTTCTGGCTGTTTCTACAATACTCTCAGCTTGTTGCCACCTCAGGGCCTTGGCCCGGGCTCTTCTCTCAGCCAGGGATGTTCTTCCCTCAGAATCTGCTTGGCTTGGCTCCCTCAGTCCATTCAAAGAAGCCCTCAGTGGAAGGCAGCTTCAAAGATGGCCCCCAAGGTTCCACACCTTTTGCTCTGCCCTTGTGTAATCCCTCCTCTCAAGGGTGGGCAAGACTCAGGGATTTGCTTCTAATCCATGGAAGACAGCAAAAACAATGGGTGTTGCTTTTCACATCGGGCTACAAAAGGATTGTGACCTCTGTCCTGCTGTCTTCTTTCTCTGTCCCTCCCTGGCTTGCTCTAAGGGAAGCCAGCTTCCATGTTGTGAGCTGTCTATGGAGAGGCCTATGTGTCAGGGAACTAAGGACACCCCCAGCCAACAGACAGAGAGGAACCGAGACTCTCGGTCCAGTAGCCCACAAGAAACTGAACCCTGCCAACAACCATGTGAGTGAGCTTGGAAGTGGATCCTACCCCAGTCAAGCCTTAAGATGACACCAGAGCCTTGGCCAACAACTTGACTTGGTCTGTGAGGAGAACCTGAGCCAGAGGACCCTTCCAGGCTGGGGGACCCAAAGCACAGAAAGACAGTAGGGGCGCCTGGGTGGCTCCGTCGGTTAAGCGTCCGACTCTTGATTTCAGCTCAGGTCATGATCTCAGGGTCGTGAGATGGAGCACCATGTTGGGCTGGGTATGGAGCCTGCTTGAGATTCTCTCTCTCCCTCTCCACACTCCCCCCCACCCCCCACCCCCGCTCAAGCACATGCACTCTCTCTCAAAAAAAAAAAAAAAAAGAGGGAGACAATAAGTATCTGTTGTTTTAAGCTGCTAAGTTTTGGGGCCACTTGTTACGTGGCTGTGACTAACAAATACCCTCTCCTTAGCCTGCTGGACCCAACCTCCTGCCACTCTATCCCCTTACCCAGCTTTATGTTTCTTTATAGCACAGTTGTTACTTCTGCATCTTTTCTGGCCCAGAGCCTGCTGGCCCATGCGGATGTTCAGTAATTACTTGTGAATGAGCAAACAGGGGAAGGCATGCAAGATGCCCAAAGGGACAATGCCATAGCTCAGAAGAGCCAGAAGTAGGGGGCTCAGGAGGGAGGAGGCTGGCTCACCCCAATCCCAGCTGCCCTGGAGGTTAGTTACCATCCTCTCTTAGCAGAGACTGGGAGTCCTGGTCTCCCACCTCTTCAGAAGGATGCTGGTCCAGGCCCAGGATTCGGGCCTCTTATAGTCTCTGTAGGAGAATGAGTCCCATCTGCATACCCCATTCCAGACTGTACCTTCTGGATTTCCTCTGCTCTCTGGACTTCAGGCCTGTTTTTCTTTGTTTGGTATGGAGATTTGCTAAATGCCTCACTTAGAGTGATCTAATTTTTATACCCTTGTCAGACTTTTCACAAAAATAATGTAATAGATAAGAAAAGAATTCTATTCCAACCCATGTGGCCCAATTTTTGTTTGGAAATGGTCCCCACGTCCATAAAAAGGAAAGGACCGCCAAATCCAATCCCCTCCCAGCCCTATCCCCACCGGATCCCAGGCTGTTGGGGGCCAGGAGGCCAGGGAACCTTCCAGCAAAAACATCGGGCCCGAGTCGGACCCTGGTGCCTGGGTCTGGCAAGGGCTGGCCGTGTGCCCAGCTAACTGAGCCATTTCCTCCCAGACTGGGGCAAGTTTCCTGCCCAGAGGGAACTGAACACACTCCCAGGAGGAGCAGGGGCTGGGTCCTGGATTGGGAGAAGGGGCAACCACGGGCATTTCCCCCACCTCAGCTACTTTGGAGCTGAGAGGCCCTCCTGGGGGTAGAGCGTGGAGAACAAGGGATCAGAGATTGGGCTTGAGCTGTCACTGGGTGGCCATTTCTGAAGGAGCTGAAACCACCCTGTCCAGCCTTGGGGCCAGCCTGCCGCCGTGTCCCAGGTGTGCCCTGGGGTGGGGAACAGAGAATCCTACACCAGACTCTGTCTGCTTCCAGAAGAAGTAGCCTCCGGGTGAGCACGGTGGCCTTTGCTGAGAAGCAGGGCTTGCCAGAACCTGGAATCCTCCAAGAAACTTCTCGGCTCACCTCCTTCCTGGTGTGTCCTCGGTCACTCCCAGACAACCTGACCCTCGTAGCCCCCCGGACAGCCCCTAGCTAGCAGTCTTCTTTGCCCTGTGGGGCCCCTCCTCGGAAAGGGCCCTCATTCCCTGTGGGCCCGGTGCCCAGGCCAGGAAAACATGGCTGTGATGGAACCTACAGGCTACTCTGCTCGCAAGGTGGCTGGAACCACATTCCAGAAACTTCCAGGAATGGACCTGCCGTATTTTTTTATATGCACCTCTGTTGGTTTCCGTGGCCCCAGCTCTTCAACAAGAAGAAGGTAGCAGGAAGCATGCAAAGCACTTGAGCTTTGGGGGTCAGGCCACCCGGGCTCCGATCTTGGCTTTGCCCCTAACTAGCTCCGTGACCTTGAGCAAATTACATAACCTCTCTGGGCTTGTTTCTGAATCTCTTAAAAAGGGATAACAGTACCTGTCTCTGGGGCTGATGTCAGAACAAAAAGAGATCATAAAAGTGTTTGGCAGGTGGTAAGCATCCTACACATGGCCATTTTTCTTCTGACTGCCTCAGAGAGTGGCAGCGACTCACCCAATGGCACACAGCAAAGTAAGGAGAGGAGCTGGTACCCAACCTTTTCCCAGAAACTCAGTGGCCTCCCTGGGCTGGGCCCTGCAGGGGAGACAGGGCTGAACGAGGCTGAGATAGCAAGGACCCTCATGGTCTTAGACAGCCTAGGATGGGGTGGAGCACGGACACCGTCCACCCACAACTGCAAGTGGGCGCTAGACCACGAGTCCATGCCACTGAATCCTCAGCCACCTCAATATTGAACTCCTAAACCCCAGGGGACCCAGCCCGCATGTATCCCCGGAACCTGCCCCAGCCAGAAGGGCTGTGTGGCCCCAGAAAAGCCTCTTTCCCTCTCTGTGTGTTCATGATTCTAAGCACAGGTTGAGAAAAATCATCTTTATTGTTGTTCATGGAGGAGGAGAGGGAGGCCAGTAAAGGGGGGCCATTCTGAGGATGCAATTCTCCCCTATTCCCCAACCCCCCTGGGAAAGGGGGGTCTGAGGGGGCTGTATCCATTGTCCATCCTGAGAAAAACAGGGCTTCACCCACTGGCCTCCAGGTGCCCCCCTTCTGAGGTCCCTAGCCCCAAGCCTTCGCCTCCCTGCAGGAGCCCCCAGCGCCCACCTTTCACTCCAGGTGGGGCTGGCCCCTCTGCTGCGGGGCAGTGTCCTGGAGTCAAGGCCTCCAGATGAGCCTGGGTGGGCCGAAGACGGACTTCAAGTCCTTGCTAAGGCAGGTCAGGAGGGGGCTGTGTCCTGGGGCTGGGCAGCTGCTGAGGGCTGGGGCTGGGACTGCCTTGGAGCTGACCCCGAAGGCCTCTGGGATGGAAAATCCTGAGGGAAGGTGGGGAGGCAAAGGTGGAGGACACCACTCAGTTCCCCCATCCTCTGGTGGGGGACTTCAGGCCTCCGATTACCCAGACCCTTCCTCCCACTCGGGGCCTCTGAGGGGTCAAAGGTTAACACTAGAAGGAAGAGGGGATTTCAGCTCCTTCTGCCCCCACCCCAAGAGAGGTCACCCCAGCTCTTTGTAAACTTGGGGCGTGCTGAGGCTCCTCACGCTGTCTGGGGCAGGGCTCAGTGTCCGGGGGACGCTCGGGGTGGAGTGCCCACCTGTACCCGGCACAGGTCCAGCAGAGTGCGGCTGCCTGCCAGGCACCAGAGCTCGCCCAGCAGGGACAGGAGGACCCCCAGGAGGTCCAGCCAGCAGCCCACGGTCAGCAGCAGCACGAAGAGGCCACCCATGCGCACCAGCAACGTCTGGACCTGGCTCTGCAGGCCGGGGTGTTGCCGCTGTTCCTCTGGAGGGAGGGGGTGCTTGTCACCGCCTGCCGCCACGCCTGGGGCCCCAGGTCACTCTCCCCTGCTGACAACCTGCAGTGGCTTCTCAGCCGCCGGCCAGCATGGCTGATGAGGGCTCCCCATCAGGCCCCCGTGAAACTGGCCAGCCTCATCCCCTCCCCATTCCCTCCGGGTGACAGCCACACTCAACTTTTTCCAGTTTGACAACGTCGTGCCCTCTCTCACCTCTGGGCTTTGGCATGTGTGGTTTCCCCTGCCGGGACCTCCTTGCCCCCACCCCCCACCTCTCCCAGGGGCTCCTACTTATCCTTCAAAACCCAATTCAAGCTCCATCTCCTCAGGGCTCCCACCGCACGCCACACCCTTCCCTGAGCTGTTCCCTATGGCTTCTGTCACTAGACTGGGTGCCCTGGGATGGCGGGGAGGGGGGGGTGTCTAAACAGGGCTGACCTCCCCAGGGCCTAGCGTGATGATGCTGTGCCCAGGTCCCCAGCTGTGGCCCTCACCCTGCATGTAGATGACCAGCAGGGTGTAGCAGATGATGAGCGGCATCCAGAAGCGCACGGCGTCCGAGGTGGTCGGGAAGTCCCGGTTGACGAGGGCCACGGCTGCCAGGTCGCCCACAGCGAAGGCCACGGCCAGGGCGCGGGCCAGCAGCCGGGGGAGGCCGTGAGCGCCAGCCAGCAGGCCCAGGCAGAGCCCGCAGCAGCGCAGGCCGCTGTGCAGCTCGTCGTAGAGCTGGCAGACGTGGCGGCAGAGGCGCCGGGCACCCGCGCTGAGCAGGGTGGCCAGCCAGAGGCCCAGCAGCAGGTTCAGGGTGCGGTGAGGGGCGCCCTCTTGCAGGAAGCTCAGGCCGCAGGTCAGCCCACAGCCCAGTGAGTACTGGCTCAGCAGGTACAGCTGCAGCCTCTCCCTCTCGGAGCCCTGTGCCGGGGGGGAGGTGGGGGGAGGGAAGGAAGCGGAAGAGGGGCCGCGGGGGGGGGGGGGGGGGGGGGGCTGCCTCTCTCACAGGGGCGGGGGATGGGCCCAGGCGGCTGTGAAGGCACACAGACCACTCTGTAGGAGGCTGGAGCCAGAAGGAACCTTGGGAATCGTCCCCAGAGAAGGAATACTGCCTTCGGGTCAAGCCCTTCCTGGGACCATTTCTTTCTGCCTGATCTCCTCACGATTGTTTCTTTCTGAAGGTTGGTGGTTCGGAGCCTTGAAGACCTGGGTTCAAATCCTGACTCTACTTCTTGCTGGTTGACCTGGGACAAGCCGCTCACCCTCTCTGAGCCTTAGTGCCCCCATCACAGCAGAGCTTTACCCCCTATGATTGTGAGGATGCGCAAGATGACGCCCCCAAAGTATCTGGCACGGCGCCTGGCGCGTGGGGAGCTCCACAGCCCGGAGCTGCCACCTCCGTCTTCTTGGCCTGGGGCTTTGGGCCACTGTGGGCCGGCGGGGACTGGGCTCCCAACCCCCGGAGGCAATCTGCACTCTCCAGTCTCAGCCTTACAGGAAGGGGGTGGTGAGGAGACAGAGTGCTCCAGCTGGGCCCAGGTTCCTGTGTTCTAGGGGGAAAACTAGGGCCCAGGGCTGGGTCGTGACTCACCTCCTCTGGAAGCCTTACCTTACCCAGGGAGAGCAGTGAGGAGACAGCCCGGAGGGAGAACTCAAGCACCACCAGGGCGGCCACCCGGGCCCCCAGGATGGTCAGGATTAGGGCCAGCCCCGCCAGGTGCACCATCTCCAGCAAGGCCCACTGGGCCTGCAGCCGCTGCTTCTCCTGCCGCCGCTCGGAGTTGCTGTCGGGCAGAGCGGGCGTGGGCAGGGGCAGAACCACCAGCCTGGGCCCAGGCAGCGGACCCCGTGCCCCCAGAAACGCACCCTGGGGACGGGGTTCTCTTCCTTCCAGCCCTCCCCCACGGAGGCCGGAGTCAGCTCAGGGCCCAGGGCCCAGGGAGGGGCCGGGAGTGGGCTGGGTTGGCAGTCACTCACTTGGCACAGTTCACAAAGAAGTAGACCTTCAGGAGGCTGTTCAGGACCGAGACTCCACTGGCCCCGATGAGGCCTGAGGGGCAGGAGGGAGGGCAAGCGAGTTTGGCAGGGTGAGAGGTGGTGCGAGACCCACGTGGGGGGTCCACCCTGCGGGGGGGCCCAGAGCTGCGCGGGATGAGGAGGCGGCGCTCACCCTGAAGGACAGAGTCGAGGAGGCCGGAGCCCCACCGGAGGGAGGGGAAGCTGGGGAGCCAGGAGGGGAGGGATGGCAGGGAGAACATGGCTGCCGGGATCAGCCCCGGCCTCAGGCCAGGTCTGCACCAGAGAGACCGACGTCATGGGGCAAAGGTGTCAGTGGAGGGAGGGGAGGGGCGGGGAGGGGTCAGAAGCCGGGGGTGGGGGTGGGGTGGGGGAGGGGAGGGGTCAGAAGTCCGGGAGGGGAGGGGTCAGGGGGGGGGGGGGGGGGGGAGGACAGGGGAGGGCCCGGGAGGGGAGGCAGGGGTCTCACACCTTCAGGGCTGCAGGGTTATGGGCCCAGGGAGCCAACCTGCTGCTCAGGGGCTCCACATCTGGGCAGCATGACACGGGACGGGCATCTCCAGCACTGGTCTCTGGCCTCTGTCCGCGCTCAAGTTGGGGGCCCACTTTTTCAGGCTCGGCTAGGGCTTGCCCCACAGGGCCTTCGGGAAGCCCCAGGTGTCGCTGTTGCCCCAGCCCCCAGCCTGGCAACTGGGCTCTGCCCCCTCAGCCCCAGTTCTGGAAGGCGGGGGTCTGTGTCCCCACAGCCTGAGGCTCAGCATCCTCAGCCTGAGGTCTGGAGGGAGGGCACCTATCCCCCAACAGCCTGAGGGTGAGATCCGGGTCTGGGTCCTCTCCCTCAGCCGCGGGGCAGCCTTCCTTGACGGCCCTCCCCGTGTCCACTAGGTGGCAGGCCTCCGACGGGTTGGATGCGGTGGGGTGCCACTGGCCTGCCCCAAAACTTGTGGATCCTCCTTTCCCCACTGAGGAGAGCGAGCCAAGGGTGGGGGTTCACGGGTGGGGGAGACTGAGGCTGCCAGCAGAAGGGAGTCGTGGAAATAAACAAAATAGAAAACTTTATTGGTTTGGAGTGTGCGTTGGGGAGCCGTGCCCTTGGAACGGCAGACGTGGGGTGTGGCGGCTCAGGCTGCTGGACCTGGGCCAGTCCTGCCCCTTCCAGGTACTCCGTGTCCATCTCTGAAGCACAAAGGTCAGCGCGAGCCTTAGGAACATACTCAGTGGGGGGGTGTGGCTGCAGCTTGGGGAAAGGGCCCGGGGTGAGGACACCTTAAGCAAGTCACTTCCCTGCCCCGGGCCTCAGCCTCCTCATCTGAAGAATGGGCATCACAAGAGCTCCCTTTCAGAATGGTCATGAGGATTTGTGCAAACGCCACCAGTGCTGGGCATCTAGGAGGCCCTCAGTAAAAGCTCTCAGCTGATGTTACAGGCTGAATTAGGCCCCCCCTCCCCCACATTCATACACTGAAGTTCTAACCCCCAGTCTGTGACTGTCCTTGAAGACGAGGTCTCTACAGAGGTAATTAAGTTAAAATGAGGACATTAGGGTGGGTGCTAATCCAACACGACTAGTCTCCCTATTAGAAGAGATTCGGACACAGGCACAGAAGGAAGACCGTGTGAGGACCCAGGGCCACCAAGGACAGAGGCCTCAGAGAAACCAACCCTGCTGACAATCTTGATCTTGGACTTCCAGCCTCCAGACTGTGAGACAAGATCTGTTGTTTGAACCCCTGGTCTGAGGCGCTTTTTATGGCAGCCTGAGCTCATGACGCAGGTGTGACATGACAGCCTCCTGGTGCATCCTGGAGCCTCCCCATGACTAGTGACACTCAGGGCCTTGCAGCCCCCAGGGTCCTGGCTCCTGCCAGGGGCACCAGTCTACACTGGGCAGAGCTAAGAGCCAGCCCTGGTTCCATCCTTTCAAAGCTGTGTGGCTTTGGTCAAAGCACTTTACCTTGCTGAGCCTCAGCTTCCTCTTGGTACGAGAGGATTTCACTGTCTCGTACTGTTCGAGAACTAAGCAAGCGGATGCATGTGAGTGACCCGGCTCGTGGTGACAGTCATGCCCCGGAGCGGTTATTGTAATCATGGGTAAGGTTCTGGGATGAGGTAACCCAGGCAGGGAGGGAAGAGAACTTGCGGGAGAACAGAGTGGCTGGTGATCCAGAGCAGAGGCTCAGGCCCTGAATGGGCCAGGGGTCTCGGTTGACCAGAGCTGTCCACACTCTCCTGGGCCGTGTGGCAGGGTCTGGGCCTGTGGCCTGCTCTGAGACGGCCATTCCCAGCCGGAGCGGGCCGTCGCTTCCTGCCAGGTCCCGGGCTGTGTCAGGATACGGCGATGAGGGATGCCGCCTAGGTGCCCTGGCGCTGGCCCCGCGCGGCCAGTTTCCGGAGCTCATCCCAGAAGAGCATGCTGAGGATGGTGTGGGGGCCCAGGCGCAGGTAGGCCGGGCCCAGACCCTTGTAGAGTGCCAGGGGGCCCTCCTGCCGCCAGATCTTCACCAGGCAGTCGGCAAGTCCACCATACAGCCGGCCCTGGGGACAGACACAGGGCGGAGGTCACTGCGGGGTCCATGGAGCCCTGGCTACCACAAGCGGGTGTGTCTGTGTGTAGGGGCCTCTGCGGCACATCAGTAGACAGACTCTCCCCAAGCTGGCAACTTACAGAAAGGTGGCCCTTTAGGCTGTGACATTTATGAAGAGACCTCTTCCTCCAGGCAGCCACAGCCCATGCCCCGGGGCCGAGCTTTGGCTAGTGGCACACGAGTGGATTTCGTCCCGAGCTCAGCCTTTGCAGGGCACCTTTGTGTTGAGCACAACCCGCGCCAGGGTACGGGGTGGCCCGTGTGTGTCTGCCGGGCCGTGAGTCCAGCCTGGATTCCTGGCCAGGTTCCTGCACTTAGCAGCTGGGTGACCTCAGGCACGGCACTAGATCTCCCTGACCTTCCGTTTCCTCATCAGGAAAATGAAGGTGGTTGTGAGGCTAGAACAAAATGCAGGTGTGAACATGCTTAGCCCGTGCCCGGGACATGGGTGCTCGGCAAACAAGCCGAATCAACGTGTTGGTGTGTGTGTCACACGTCTGCATGTCTCTGGCTCCGTGTGTGTGTATATGTGTGTGTGTGCGCGCGCGCGCTGGGGCGTGCTCTCCAGCTCCCCACATTCTCCCACACCCTCCCCTGCTCACTCTGCCGGCTCCATCCACGGGCTGATTGTACAGCCGTGTGCTGACCACGTCGAAGGGGGTCATGACGGCAGCCACGGCGACACTGCTGATCATGCCTCCAGCCAAGGCTACCAGCCAGCTGTCTTCCGGGAGCCACTGTGGGGACGGGACAGACTCTGACCCCTGCAGGTGCCCACCTTCCCCTCCCAGCACTTGGGGGCCGGAAGAGCTGGGGGTAAGGGGGCAGACCAGGCCCCTCCAGCCATTGCCCCGGCCCAGCTCCTTCACAGTTCAGGGCTCACTGCCGGGCCGGCCCCCACCCCTGCTGGGCACAGGGGCAGAGCCGGGGTCCTCAGCTTTCTTCGGGTCCCGGTCCGTCCCCTCCCCCTGGGCTTCCCTAGGTGAGGGTCCAGCTGGAGATGTCGGGGTGTGATGAGGGCCCGCACAGGGAGGAAGGAGGCAGATGGCTCTGACTTTGTTGTGTCTGTGGGCAGACTCAGGTGTCCCTGACTCACCTGCTGCTCCTGCACCCAGGCCTTGGCAGAGGCAAAGGTGGCCAGCTGGGCCGCTGAGCCAACCATGACTCTGGGCACGGCCCCACCCACGCCCCGCCACAGCCCTGCCAGGCCCTGCTGCCGCCAGACGGTCTCCAAGGCACCCAGAACGCTCTGTGGGGGAGAAGAAAGGCACCGGGTCACTGGGCAGCCCCTGCCAGCCCAGCAGCCCCTCCAGCCCACCCGGCCTGGGGGGCTCTGGGGAGTGACAGTTCCTACCTGGTGATGGTGCTGGTGCCCCACGGCCATCGCGGCCACCGTCTGGGCCTGCAGCTGCGTTTTGACCTGTGAGAGCGGATGTGACGGAGGACTGGACGAGCTGTACCCCGACGTCCAGGCCTCCAGGAGCCCACACCCCCAGCTTAGGGGGCGTGGGGAACAGGGTTGGGGGGAGGGATCTGAGGTCAGCCTGGGTCTGCATTTGACCTTCTCCGGGCCTCTCTGCTCCGCTGGACAAGCTGTTCTGACTATGGGATCATGACTATTCCTCATCCAGCCTAGGACGCGGGGGCCTCGCTTATTCTTAACTTGCTCAGCCATACAGGAAGACAGGCCACCACGCTGGGTTTGAGCCAGCACCGGTCCTGCCACCCTCTGCCCTCCCCCGCAACCCCGGCCCAGGTCCAGTGGAGCAGGGACCCCAGGAGAAGGAGCATGGGGGCAAGACCCTGTGGCTTGGGCCCAGGGGCGGATTCCAATCCCCGGGCAGGGGATGTGCCTGGAGCGGCCCCACCCGGCCTGGCCCACCCGACCTGGTACCAGAGTCAGCTTGGAAGGCTCCAGAGCCCCCGAGGGAGCTGGGTCATGGGTCATGGGGTGGTGGAGGATGGAGACAAGGCACTCACCAAGTAAGCAGGGCTCCCCACAAAGGCTCCCAGTGCCCCAGCCACGGCGCCCGCGACCACGGTGCCACCAGGCTGCTGGGTGAGGCCAGCCTGGCCTGCCAGGCTGTAGCAGTAGAAGCGGACGCCATTCATCAGGCCCTGGTAAAGGAGGCCGGCGGCCAGCCCCTTCTGCAGGCCACACAGCCCGTCCGCACGGACCACAGCTGCTACGGAGCCCAAAAAGCCCCTGTAGGGCCGTGGGTAGGTGCCGCGGGCCTGCAGCTCCCCCTGCAGCTGCAGCCTCGTCTTCACCACCTCTAGGGGATTGGTGAAGACGCAGGCCAGGCAACAGGCCGAGGCCCCCAGCACCAGGTCCACAGCTGGGGCAACTGTCTCCATGGCCTCTGCTCCTGAGGCCGGCCGTGCCTGGGTCAGGGACATGGGCACAGGCCCTGGGGTGGTGGCGCTTAGGCTGCCCGCACCCCTGCACGGCCACAGGGCTGGGGACCAAGGGGGCCTGGGGCCATGTCTGGAGGGCAGAGGTCCCAGTCCGGTAGGCCGGTGGCTCCTGGTCTATCTTGGGAGTCCACCTGCTCTGCTCAGCCACCAGGGCTGGCGGAGCCTGGGACACGTCCCCCCTGGCTCTGACCAATCCCAGCTGTCGCTGTTGTCCGCACCTCCCGGCAGGGGTGTGCCTAGACCCTGGGATCTGGGGAAAAGGTCACCTGGGGCAGGAGGGAGATTGGGGGGCGGGGAGAAGCTGCCAATCAGCTGAGACACCTCCTCCTGCTTTTCTGGTCTTCCGGTCCTCCCTCTGGCCCCAGGGCAAAGGGCTGGTGGCCCTGGCCCCACCTCTGGTCTAGCCAGTCCTGCGGCAGCTCAGAGCCCTAGGCCCAGGGGCGACCGCCCGGGGAGGCTCCTGAAACCGCGTGCCCAGGCAATGCAGCAGCTGTCCGCAGCCACCCTGCACCGTCCTTGTGGCTCCCCTTTCCCGGCCTCAGTCTTCCAGTCTGGCTCCCACGGTCTATGGTCCCACTGTCAGGGAGAGCAGAGGGGGCGAAGGGCTCCTTGAGCCCTGTGGAACTGATTTTGAATCCCAGGCTCTGCCATCTATCATGTGTGACCCTGGGCAATCACTTCCTCTCTCGTAGCTTCAGTCTGTTTGTAAAATGGGCATATCAATACCTACCCCAGAGGATTTCTGGAGGACTAGAGGTGTGTGAAGAACATGCCTGGCACAGGGCTTCACCGGTAAAAGATGGTCCACATTCCCCACCCCCACCCGCCCCCACTTCTGGCTCCTTTCACCCCATCCCTACCTCCCAGGACTTCAGGACCCTTGAGCCATGTGTCTCAAGGAGTGGCCCGTGGCTTCGGTCACTCACCCCATGGGGACTTGCCCCCCCCCCCCCGTCCTGCCCCCGTCATGGAGGGAGCCCCTTCTGGGCTGTAGGTTTCCAGAGGAGAGGCCCTGGCATGGAAATGGCCCTTTGTCAGAAGGGACCTCACACCCCTGGGAGCCAGCACCACCCTGCCCACCTTGGCCTCTGTCCCCAGGGCAGCTCCCTCCTGCCACGGACAGCCCGCATCACCCAAGTCCTAGTCAGAACCAGAGGCAGAGCCACCCTGTCTGGAACCCACCTCGATAGCCTCCATGCCCACCCTTCCCAGCACCCACCCCTTTCCTCCCAGGTGTGAGGGCCTGGAGGTGGCAGTGCAGGGTGCTTGAGCGCCTCAGGGCACCTTCCCCTTCACCACCTGCGCCTGGTAAGCCTGGCAGTACCCTCTGGCCAGGCCCCAGGGCAGCAGCTCAACAAGAAGTCTGGGGACAGCTTGGACTCTCCTGAGTTTATCCCAAATGGCTGGCCCTCGTCCCCAGAGCTGGGGAGGCTGGCTGTGGACTGCCTTGCCCTGGCCATGCAGACAGGGGACTAGCGGGGTGGCTTCCCCTCCCCTGGGCACTGCAGGAAATAGGGAGAGAAAAGGTCAGGCCAAGAAACCCTCAGGGCCTGAGCTCCAGAGAGCAGCATGGGGGCAGCGGGTGATCGGGCGCCCAGTGTCAGCACTGCACAGCTGACGGAAGAAAATCAGGGAATGAATGGCCGAGGGGCTTTAGAGGGGGGCTGGAGATCCCCCACCTCCCGCCTGGTCACAAAGGGCCCGTGACAAGTCTTGGCAATATAACATGTCTATTTTATTTAAAAAAAAAAAAACAACCCCAAACCCCAGACCATCTGACCTCTTCCCCCAGAGGGCCCGACTCCAGCCAAGCAGGGGATGGTCAGGAGGCCCACTCTGGGACGCCAGGCTGGGGGGCTTTGCTCCTCTCCAAGCCCTCCTCCCTCCCCTTTGCTCCCCGGCAGAAGGACATGGCCTGCCTCCCGGGTCCTCCTGGATCCGCTGGGCACTGCGGGTTGGGAAGAGGCAGGGGCCGAGGACATGCAGGGCCTCCGAGCAGCCAGGGAGGGGCCGCCCAGCCTACCCCCCCTGCCCCCCCACCCCGCCCGGTCCCCAGCGGGGGGGTGGGGGGGGCCCTCGCAAGGCAGACAGCAGTGTGCCTGGGGATGGAGTTGGTGAGGAGGGAGCATGCACGGAGGCCCGAGCGTCCAGGTTCCCTGCACAGCCAGCTAAGTGGTCAAAAGTGAACGAGGACGGCGGGGCCCCGGTCCGGAGCCCCGACCCAGGGGAGGAAGGGGGGACTCCTGCTCTCTCAGTCCTTCGCTCCTCCTCAGAGTTGGCATGACCCTCGTCGCTACCCGGAAGAGAGGCATATGCATCTGCATGTGCCGTGCGTACGCAGAGCCCATAGGGCTCAGACCCTCTGCCCCAGCGCCCTCCGGTCACCACTGGCCGGGCGGGATGCCCGAGAGCGTGGAGCACCCGCTCTGGATCCCTGGGAGGAGAGAGACCCTGTCTCGAGCCCCGGCCGGTGCTTCTGCCCCCCCAGGGCGGGAGTGGGCTATGAACACGGTTGGAAGCCTGGGCCGGAGCGAGGACAGCGGGTGCTGCTCGGCAGGCCTCTCTCGGCCCCCCGGGGTGCCGGCTGGCTCTGCCTCAGCACCAGGGGTCCCGGGAGGCTCTGCCCCGGCAGAGACTGTCGCTCCGCTGCCAGGCACTGTGGATGAGGCTCAGGGCATCCTCGAACTTCTTGTGGGAGGCTTCCTGGATGGCCTTGTGGGGGAGGTCCACCTGTGCGGGGGTACGGAGGGAATCTGTGAGGGCTGCGGCCGGGACCCCGCTCTTCCGGGGAGCCGTGGGAACCCCAGAGTCACCCCCGCACCATGGGACCAAGGTCAGGAGCAGCGTTTCCTGGGTTCGACTTATCAGCTGTAGCCTCAGGTGCACGGAGCTGCTGGTACAGTGCTGTCCCCAGGCCCCTGACTCCAGCCTCTGTACCGTGCAGGGCACCCTTCCCCAGGGAGTGGCTCCATTCACTCCTCGGGGCCCTGGGCGGCCAGGTACCTGGTAGATGGTTTTCCACCCCGAGCTCAGTGCAGACAGGAATCGGTCCAGTTCAGATGTGCAGCTCAAGTAGATGACCCAGGGGGGGAGGGGCTGCTGGCTGTCGGGGGAAAACTCCTGGGGAGAGCAGGTCCCCAGGTGAGCAGATGCAGCGCCCCTCCTGCAGGGCCTGCTCCCCCCTCCGGCCCAGCTCACCAAGACACAGTACTCCTTGCCCGGTTCAGTGGCCACGGCACTGATGTCAGCCAGCTTGGCCGTGCCCAGGGAGCGGAAGAAGCTGGTCTGGCAGTCCTCGTGGCACGTGAAGAGGCGGTCCTCGGTAATCACTAGGCAGCAGGGGATGCAGGGGCTGGGAGTTACCCCCTGGGGGATGACCTGAAGGGCATTGGCAGAGGGGAGGGGAGAGGCAAGCTGGCGCTCTCCCGGGCTGGCCAGCACCAGCATCCCCCCGCTCCGGCCCGGCCAGCCATCAGACGGGCTCCACCCACCTCAGAAGCGGAGGTGGGGACAGGGGTGACGGTGGTGGCCCTGAGCACTCGGGGCCGCCCCTGGACGCCCCTGCCCTGGTCCTCACGGGCTGCTCCCCGAGCGTGTGGGTTTGGGGAAGGGGCCCCCGGGGATCCTGAACGGGGCCAGGCGGCCGGATGGACGGCGCAGGCCGGAGGCGCTCACCCCTTTGGACACAGCCTGGCAGAGGTGCTGCATCCAGTCGGCCATGGCGGCCTCGCTATCGGCGCTCAGCTCCAGGCACGGCCGGCCGGCAAGGATGACCTGGAAGGCGTGGGGCCGATCCGTGGTGCTGGCCCTCCGACAGCCACCGCACTGCTCCCCCCTGGGCCAGAGGAGGGGGTGAGAGAGGAGCAAGGAGGAGGCGGGCGCGGCTCGAGGCAGGCGGGCGCGGCGGGCCTGCACCCGCGGTCCCGGAGGCGGGGGGACACCAGAAGGCGGTGTGGACCCCTTGGGCTCTCGGGAGAGGCTTACAGCGGCTGGCCAGGCCCACCCCTTTCTGTGGAACAACTTCTGTCTCCAGAATTGCCAAGACCCTTCCAGCTACGTTAGCCTGGCCGGGCGAGGGGTGAGAACGGGCTCCTAGCTCTGGCCCTCTCAGGATCAGGGCACATTCATTCCCACTCCCTCTCTGGGCCCGAGGTTGTCCCCAAGCATGTGTGTGTCCGTCTTCTGTCAGGTCGGGAGCTTCCCAGGGGAGGGGCCCCCTCCCCGGCCTGACCAGATCCTCTCCTGGCACGGAGTTCCTCTTGCTTCCCTGAACAGGAAGCCGTCCCTCCTCCCCTTGCTCGGGGTGCTTTAGCCCTCAGAGCTCAGCAGACCCCCGGGTACCAGCCAGGCTGCCGGACCAAGGGGGGCTGAGTGGGGTGGGCTGAACCGACGCACTAGAGGGGGTGTCAGCTCAAGCCAGGCAGGACAGGAGCCCTGCGCCGCAGGCTCAGCCAGAGTCCCCACCTTCGGGCGGCGATGCCGGGCCCCACACCTGCCCAGCCCCCCATCGCCAGGACACTCACCCCATGTTCACCGAGATCAGGGGGGTGACATCAGTGCGGTCGGGATACTGATAGAGGATCCCGTTGCTGCAGGGGCACAACATAGCAGGGGTGAGGCCTGTCTCAGAAACTGGGGGCCAGGTGGAACCCAGATCCCAGGGACGCCCCGCAAGCTGGGGCCTCATGTCCCAGAGGCCAAGGGGCCATCTTCTGTGAAATGGAGGGTGAAGAAGGAACCAGAGGCATAGGAGGGCACGCTACCCCCTCAGCAGACCCGGGACAGTGAGAGCCTTGGCCACAGCCCAGCCCAGACCTACATCTGATGCCCCAGATTTCCTTAGGCCCCGAAGATGGCTGGCTTTACACAGAAGCTCTAATATCCCCAGGCAGGTCGACTCTAAAACCCTTGTGGGGGTGGGAGGAGGCCCCCTCGGGCTTCTCTCCTCAATGGCTGGCCCAACAAGCTCCAGGCTGAGCCTGAGGCCGGCGCTGCGGGGGTGCCCACCTGAGTACCACGAAGCAAGTCTTCCAGTGCTCTTTGCCCAAGTAGGAGGTGCCCGCCTTGTAATGCAGCATGCCTTCTTTGGTGATGGTGCCCTCAGGGGGTGAGCAGTGGCAGGGGATGGGACCCAGGGATTCATCCATGGGGTCCTCCCAGTGGACAAGCCCATAGAAGTGCACGGTGACAGCAGTGGCCTGGGAGGGGCAACAGACAGAGCGGTGAGGTCTGGGCCCGGCTCACTGATGGCCCAGCACCAGGATCGGCCACTGAGGAAGCAAGGACATGCCCTAGTGGGGCGGGGGACAGGACCCAGGGGTAGGAGAGCCCCGCCCGGGTGGGGGTCGGACAAGCGCTAAAGACCTCTATTTGCCCTGCCTGACCTCACCTTGACACCACAGCTGGCCTCTCGGGGACGATCCCTCCTCTCCACTCCTGGCACTTACCTCACACTTAGACTCCTGGGCCACAAATTTGGCCAGTGCTAGCTTCTCCATGGTGGCATCAGTCAGGACGCTGGGGTAAGGTGGTTCCCGGCAGCCTCTGATCATGGCAAACTTCAAAGAAGCCAAGAAGAACCTGCACAGGGAGTGGGGTTTGCTGTCAGAGGCCCGGTGGGGGGCCACCCCTCAACTGGACAGGATCCTGGCCTGGAGAGGGTCACAGAAACTTCGGGGAGGGAGCTCAGGGCAGCAGGTGGGGCAGTGACGTGCAGCAGGCTGAGGGAGCCATTCCCAGTGGCCCTGGGGGCCTGGGGTTGCCGGTGAGGGCAGACCAGATACGCTGGTGCGGATGGGACCCGAGTCAGGATAATGACCCCATCTTATTACGGGTCATTTCTGTATGCACTCTGTGGCCCCCGTTTCTTTTTTCTTGTTTTAAAGATTTTACTTATTTATTTGACAGAGACACAGCGAGAGAGGGAACACAAGCAGGGGGAGTGGGAGAGGGAGAAGCGATGCGGGGCTCGATCCCGGGACCCTGGGATCATGACCTGAGCCAAAGCCAGACGCTTAACGACTGAGCCACCCAGGCACTCCTGTGGCCCCCCGCTTCTTTCCTTTAGTAACTCATGCCAGCCCCCTTCCTCTCTGGCGGCCACCTAGGGTCTCGGGTCCCCTGAGCTGAGGACACGCGTCCATCAGTGTGCGTGTACACCCCCCGCAGGTTCCAGGGGGAACACATTTGTTCGCCACTTCTTTGTATCCTACTGCCCCCCACCGCCCGCCCGCCCCGGCCCAGGGCTGGGGAGTCCAAGCCGCTCTCCAGTCCCATGCGAATGGGAAGGGGGCGGGGGGCGTGTCACTCACTCGGCCAGGGCCCCGTCGGCCGTGTCCAGCAGGAACTGCTTCCTGCGGTTGGTGCACACCAGCTTCACGGTCTGCTGCCCGAGGCCCACCTGCCAGAAGCAGTACCTTCACATGTGCACGGGCCTTGGCTGCTCCCTCGAGGAGGCAGCCGTGGCCGCAATGAGGGCTGGCTGGGGAGGGAGGAAGCACACCCCGGAGTCGCCCAAGGCAAAGCCCCAGAGGCCCGGGACCCTGGCATGAGTTAGGTAGGGACGGTCAGAAATATGGTGGACGGAGAGGCGTCCTCAGACGCGGTTCTTCTCCCCAGCATCAGTGTGGACGCTGCTCTGAGAGAGAAGCTGATGCCTGAGTCCGGGGGCGGTGGGGCCCAGGCGGGGACACGCCGGCGGGAGGCCGAGGAGCCCTGGCCTAGGGTATATGCCAACTGCCGAGCCTGCACTCACCGACACATAGTCAAGTTCATTGTAAGAAACGGCCTCTTCCACCAGGTATGGCTTCTCCGTAGCCCCTGAGACAGGAGACCCCAATGCCTATGACTCACAGTGGCCTCTTTTCCCTCCCCCTGCCCCGTTTTCTAAGACCCGGCCTCCACACTGTGGAGGAGAATGACACGGGGTGCTGTGTCTCCTGGGATGGCGAGCGGCCGAGAGCCGGGGGTGGGGGGCGGTGCAGGGAAAGGGAGCGCGGTGGGCCTCACGCTCAGGCTGCCCCCAGCAGTGGCCCTGGCCGGGCCCGGGGTTGGGGGAGGCGGCGGGCACCTTTCCGGAGCAGGTAGACGTAGCAGTCCGTGAGCAGCACGTACAGCAGCTGCAGGTTGCCCTCCATGTGCCCAGTACTCATCCGGATCATCTGAGGGGCCGCGACAGAGGAGGGTCAGGCCCCCCCGGCCCCTGCCCGCCCCACCCCGGGCTGCACGCTTTCCCGCTTGCCCTGGAGTTCCTGGGACTGACCTTGAAGAGCTGCTCTTCGTTTTCTCGAAACACATGGATCATCAGCAGGAGTAAGTGATTGTTGTCTACTCTGTGAGAGGGACAAGTGCGGGGGGTGTCAGGCGAGGGCAAGGGTAGTAGGGGACACAGACCCACACGGCCACACAGGCACCCAGACGGAGCACAGCTGTTGGGGCTCTGCCCCTGACCGGGGGCCAAAGTGTGTGTGTTGGGGGGGGCGGGGAGGAGACTTACACCCCATCCCACCTCCCAGCCCAGGCTGGTCCTTCCGGGAGTTGCGCTTCGTTTATTTGGAGGACAGACGCCCACTGTCACCGGTTTTTGAGGTGAGCCCTGCTCACCTGAACTCTGCCGAGTGGGTCATCTCGGATGGGCTCCCCTGCCCCTCATCAACCCCAGAGTCCTCCGCGCTGCTCAGACACGGGCTGGGCTGGTCTCGCTTGAGCTGGCAAAGAGTCTCGTGGGTCCCAGGCTCTGGTTCTGGCACAGGCCCCTCCCCGACCAGGGGCAACTCAGTGTCCACCTCCCGGGTCTTCGGCTCCTGGGGCTCCCTGGGGGCGTCCTCTAGGGGCCCAGGCGTCTGTCCCTCTCTTCCTCCTCCTCCCTCTTCTTGGCCAGCAGTCGCAGGGCTACCAGGAACATGCAGCGGTTGGCCAGGCCCTGCAGCGTCATGGTGGCTGCCACCTGATGTAAGAGTGCTTGGACTCTCGACGGTAAAGCGGTAGAAGTCCATTGGGGCTGGAAGCCCCTCACTAAAGTCGCAAAATGGCGGCTTCTCCGGGGCTTCCCCGGGAGAGCCGGTCCGAAAGGACTGGTCTGGGGACTGGACATGGGAGCACCAGGTGCTGGGGTCCAGCTGCCCGTTGAGCTGGTCAATCACCTTACTCAGGGGCTGCCCCAAGCGCTCCATGGAGGTGTCCTTCATTTCGGGGATAAGCAAGCCTATCTGGCCAGGCTCTGAGAGCTCGCTGCTCTCCGCTGTGCTGCTGGGCCCCTCTCCCTCCTCCTGGGGGGAAGTAAAGTTCACGTCTGGGGAGGCCCGCCCCAGGCCTGGGCTGCTGACCAGGCTGTCACCATCCCCCCGCCGGGCACAGGTGTCCTGGGTCGAGGAGGAGTGAAGTGGACCAGCTTCCTCATCCGACCTCGTCTTCTTCTTCTTGCCAGTTTTCTTCTTCTTGGTGACCCTGGGACAGTGGTGATGGGGAGACATTTACCACCTGAGTGCCGCAGTACCGGAGAATTAGGCGGGCTGGGTCCAAAGGGGTGATCCTGGGCGTGTGACCTCTGAGGGCACAGCGGGAGCTTCGGCGGTCCTGGGTGATGGCGGGGAGGCCCTAGGCCGGGGGGCGGGGGCGGCAAGAGCAGCTCAGGCCCTGAGGTACCCCCGCTGCTGGCAGAGGTAGGGACCCGAGGAACCCCTGAGCAGGTCCTGTGACTTCTAGCTGACGACAACTGTGCTAGCTGCGTACTGGGGACAAGCACGGGCCATGGTCGGTCACGGCGCCTCTACTTAGCCGTCCCCTTGGGTATGCTGTGAGCTGACCTCACTTCCCATCAGGTATCACTGTGGATAATCCAACCAGAAGTGCACTCAAAGTCTTCTGGGCTCAAACTTCCTTGGTGGCAAGTTGGCTGGGATGGGCCTGGCAAGGTGACCCCAGGTCTGAGCCATTTAAGCGGCTCAGGCCTTGAACCAGTCTGCAGGGTGGGACCCCTGACCCCTGCCTCGGGCCAGTAAGCCTCGGAGGGTACAACATGCACATCTTCTTCTTCGGCGCTTATAGTCTGAGGGGCAGGAGTCAGAGCAAGTCAGGGAGCCCAGGAGGCTCTGGGCCAAGAGCTCAATCTGTCTTACGCCACCTCCTTCCCTTCTTTTTTTTTTTTTTTTTTTTAGATTTTATTTATTTGTTTGTCAGAGAGAGAGAGAGGCAGGCAGAGGGAGATGCAGGCTCCCTGCAGAGCAGGGAGCCCCATGTGGGGCTCGATCCCAGGACCCTGGGGTCATGACCTGAGCTGAAGGCAGACGCTTAACTGACGGAGCCACCCAGGGGCCCCTCCTCCTTCCCTTCTAGGTAGGTCCCTGTCCACATGATGGAGACACTTTTCTTTCAAGGAGCCATGCTCAACTAGGATCAGTATACATCTCAGGAACTGTTTGGTGACATCCAAGAACTGGAAGAATTCCAGTCCGAAGGGGCTTTCTGGCCCTGGATGAACCTGACAAATGCCCCAGCAGCCCACGTGTGGCCCCAGCCACCAGCCGCGGCTGTCTGTGTCACACCGCCTTCTGGGCTCAGGCCCTCTGTTTCTTCTAGCTCAAAGAACCACTGGAGAACCCCTTAGTCTCCAGGAAGATCCCGGTCCCTCCCCGGGGTGTGTGGTCCCAGCGTGCGAGGACTAAAACGTGATGCTGGGAGCAGACAGGATAGACACCCGGATGCTCCCCAACCCCCAGTGACCTGATGACTTCGAGCTCCGTGCAGGGGTCTGGCAGGTCGACAGCGTGGGATTCGCCCTTCTCCTGAGACGTGGTGTGCACCGGGGTGGTGTCCGAGGAGGACACGGTCTCTGCCTGGTCCTCACTGAAGGGGTTGTGGCGCTGGGTGGGGCTCTTGGTGGAAGCTTTGCTGCTGGTCGGGTCCGAGGCGGTGGAGCGGGGGCCACTGACAGTGTCTGTGAGGTCTCCATCTGGGAGAGCAGGAAACAGGAGACGGCCTGTCAGACACCATCTGGGGACCCCAGGCCCCCAAAGCATGCCTTAACTCATGAGGGAGGCAGGTGAGCTCCTCCCGGGGCAATCTGATCAGGGTGGCCCTGTTTTAAGCACAGAAGCCCCACACCAACAGGACACGGGATTTGTGCTTTAAGAGTGACTTGGAGGGACACCATCACCACTCCACTGGGAACTGCCAAGAGCTCACAGCAATTTGGCTAAGTTCGAGGTAAGAGCCCCAAGGTTAAGCAGCCTCCAGGCTGAAGCCCCTCGGGGACGGTGACTTGGTGCCTCGAGAAGAGATGGGCCACAGACGTCTCAGGTTAACCCTAGAGCCTTCCGTCAGAGGGAGCGAGGGGGGTACTCGGCAGCCCCTGTAGCGCCGCACACCACCGGCAGTCCTCTGAGGGGCCCCCCTCTGCCCCGTGCCAGAGGCAGATAAAAAGCAACAAAGGAAGAGAGAATAGAGGGAGATGATGGGGATCAGAGAAACAGGGGTGCAGAGTGGGGGCAGGGGCTGAGAGACAGGATAGGGAGTCCAGAGGGTGAGGAGCACGGGGGAAAGGCACAACAAGGGCCCAGAGCACAGGAGGCAGAATGACAGACCAGGGCAACAAGGAGATGCAAAAGGGAGAAGAAAGGTGTGCCAAGCGGCCGCTCCCCAACAGCTGCCTCGCAGGCCCTTCGGCGGCTGCTTCTCTCCCCGACATCGGCACACTCCCGGAGCGGGGGGCAGGACCAGGCACCCCTTTAAGGCAAGAGCCTCCACCTGCCTACTGGTCCTCTCTGGGTCTCCCTCACCCTTGGCTCCACCCTGGGGAGAAGGTGGGGGGGGGGGCACTGCCTCTCCAGAGAGGGGCTGGCCTAACTGCTGCCCCTGCCCCCAACCATCCAGCCCAGGTTACTGGAACAGGAGCATGAAAAGCACACAGGGCATTTATCTGGTGGCAGATGGGAGCCACCCCAGCAGCGAACTGAGACCCAGCTGTCAGAAGAGGTCGGGTGAGAGGTAATGGCACGGGACATGGGATGTTCACGCCCCATTTGCCAGCTTACACACATCTTGTGGGCCATTATCTGCCCAGAGGAGACATGGCAAACATGCTTCCCATCCTCAGCCTCATCTGGAAGGGCCCAACCTGCTGTCCACTTCCTAGTGGGTCTTGGAAACACTGGGCAGCTGTCTGCTGATGCAGCACATCATCCATTTTTTTAAAAAAGTACAGTGTCTTTTAATATAAGGGCAAAGGTAGGGGCCAAAGGCGATCGCCAGCCCTGCCAAAAAAGAACACCAGCAACATACGACACTTCCTTCAGATGTCCTGGGCCCCCAGAGCCTTAGTTCTCAGAGGTAGAAAACCTTGTCCTTCGGTCTCAAAGAAGGGTCCTGCGAGGCCATACACTCTTGTTCCAGCCCCTGGAGATCTGCAGTTGCTCGTGGGAGGAGTGCTGAGAAGTGAGTGAACAGGCCACGGGACGTGGTGGCTGTCAAGGCTGGTTACCCCCCAGCTCTGTAATGAGCCAAGGACCATGGAAGGCTACTCCAACCCCCCCCCACCCCCGCAGGGCCCTGAGTTTGGAGCTGCCCCCAAATCCTGCTTTCCTCCAGGTGGAAAAAGACCAAGCCTCCCCAGCGGAGCTGCTAGAGTAGGCTTGGGAACTCAGGAAGCAGGAGTTCCCAGGGGGACAAAGCTCACCCTGCCTGGGAGCCCAGCCCAGCCTGAGCCAGCAGCACGACCCGGGTTGTTAGTTCTCAGGCCACCGGGAGCTCTGAAGGGCTGCGGAGGGAGGTCAGGCCCTGCTTGTCAAGTGACTGCAAAGAGCAGCGAGGAGCTGGGTCAGGAGGGGGTTAGTGGTTAGAATCAGAGGGGGAGAAAAAAATCAATGCCCAGCATGTGCACTGCAAGAAGAGAGGTTGAGAGGATAAATGAAGTTACGATGGAATTCTGGATTTCGAGCTCATCTTAACTAACCTGTGGCACTCTTGAGGGCTACTCTCTTGGCCAGATGACATCATTAATTTTCCCCAAAGCCCTGTCTTATTTCCCTCAAACTAAGCTATTCATATGTTACTTGGAAAAAGATCATCTATCATCCATTACTCAGAGATCCTGGCGCTAATAACAAAGGGACCAGCTCTGGAGCAGTGGAAAGGGCACCTAAGCCTCCTGCCCGGGTGAGCAGTCAGCACCTCCTCCCTCGGGGGCTGGCCCCCAGCCCCACCCGGCCCAGCCCCGGGCAGAAGAGGACCCCAGGACAGGAGGCTCTTTAATTAGGGGTTGGGGGGGGGGATATGGCCTCAGATCTAAGGAGGAAGCATTAACCCTCTCAGAAACAATGCCATGTGCTTTAAGTAACCACAGGAATGAGGGTGAGAACCCCATGGGTTTCCAGAAGCCTAGAAGTGGAGTCCTGGGCAGGAGAATGCCCAAGCACGGCTGCCGCCTAGTGGACAGGTGGGAGGGTGGACAGATTATATTTTAATCTGCCTTAAAACCTCAAAGAGAATCTCCCTGTAGGAAGTTTCAGGTGTACCTGGGCCGCTTTGACCACCGGGCCCTCAGGCCCTTTCCACGATACCAGAGAGGAAGCCACCAAGACTGGACTGGAGGAATTGAGCCCTCTGCCTTTACTCCCTGACGCTTCTGACACAAGAGCACATCTGACCTAAAGGAGCTTATGATCCACAGGTTCAACCCACGCTTTCCAGAACAAGCCTCTGCTCGCTGGATCAGGCCACTAGCGCCCCACGAGCTGGCGGTTCCCTACACACAATCTGGTGCTTCCACTGGCATCGGAATCGGGGAGGGTGACCCACGGGTCCCTGAAACGTGGTCACCTGGTGACTCCACGAGGCCACTGCATAAAGGCAGAAGTCCTGCACTAGGAGAAGGGGGTTTGCCTAGAGCTAGAGGTCAAGTTCTCCTACCGCAGAATTCCATCTATTAGAACACCAAACTTGGCTTTATTATGATCACTGACATTATTATAAATAATGAGCTGATTTCAAATCATGCAGCAAGCTTGGCATGGAGACACAGCAAAACAGGAAAAGAGGGTAGCAGCGGACTCTGTCCCACCTTCCCAGTCTGTGCTGGGTACAGACGGCACTGCTGGAAACACATCTCCAAAATCATAATCTATAAAAACGAGGGACAAAACTGAAGATTAGAAACAGGTCGTGGAAGGACAGGGAGGGTGGGGTCGGCAGGGTGGGAGACATGGGGAGAAAACAAGAGAGGAAAAAGTTAAACTTTCTGCATTTTCTCTAATAGCCTCAGGGAACTTACTATGCTTCTCAGCTCCTGTGCTGGCCCAGGAGCCTCTGACCAGCTGGAAAGATCCTTGAGGACAATCCTTTCCAACCCCAGGACCTGGTTCTGGCTGAGAAGAACGTACCTAACCTTCTCCATCCCTTGCCTTCCTTCCCTCTGAACCCAGCATCGGAGGTAAAGGGAGCTCAAGGGGACACCTCCGCCCCCGGGCGGCCTGGCTTGCCCCTTCAGGGCCCTGCCCCTGACTTCTTGGAGGCAGCCCAGGAGCCCAATCCAAGGAGACTGAGCTGCCACCTTCCACTTGTACAAGGAGCAATGCCAAGTGTTGCTCACAAGGCTAGAGCGGACACGAATAAAGAGGAAGGCCAAGACCTCAATGCTAATGCACTTCCAGGGGGCCCCGGGGACTGAACTTGTGCTTGGGGTGCCCGCTTCCTGGAGGTGAGGCGGGGTACAGTAAATGAAGAGCTCTCCTTTCCCACATGGGATGAACGAAGGTGGAGAAACAGCCAGCTTTACAGATGAACACAGAAGCTTAAGGTTTGAAAGAAACCAGGCTGTTCCCATCAGTTGTTGGATCCAGACGACAGAATGACCTACAGACGTGATGACAGCCTTTTTCAGTCTTGGATGCAGTGGGTGCAATCAGCGCTAACACACTAGCAAGTGCAGGAGGGGCTCCGAAACCCGATGGGCTCAAGAGAAATGGGGACAAGTTTCCCCTCATCTTTGGACCCATCTGGCTCTCTCTTGTCCTTCCAGGGGCTGCTCAGCCTCTTTCTGCCTGGAATCAGAGTAGGACGACCTCCCCAAGCAGGCCGCACTCACCCCTGTAGTGGCAGGAAGAGCTTCCTCCTCACCTAGAAAACCACCCCGCCCACCCCCGCCCTGGGCATTAGGGCTCTAGCCTTCGGGAAAAGGGTCTAACATTCGTATGATCTCATTTTGGCTTTTTGTCCCCAGAATCTGTGTTTTACCCACCACGGAGATGCTGAGGAAATGAGTGAGGATCTGGGAAATGGTCGGCCCTGTTGAACTTCCAGTCTCCCCCATCAGACCGCAAGGAGCCCAGAGGGATGTCACCACGAGTGCCACGGCGGAGGCGGGGCTCCCTGCCGCCCGGGGCGCTTACCCTCACTGGATGGGGCAATGGCGCTGTCATCCCACTCCAGGTTGGTGGAGGTGACGGAGTTGAAGGAGTTGAGGGACAGGCTGTCCGAGCCTTGCACGGAGCTGGGGAGGCGGTCTTCGAAGTCCAGCAGGTACTGAGGTTTGTAGTAGTCGGGCATGTAGGGGGCCAAGTCTAAGTATGGAGCGTCCTGAGATGAGAGCACAAAGAGCCGGCTCGGCTGCGGGAGCCTCGGGGGCCCGGCGCAGACCTGCCTCCGACCGGCCTCCCCTGCTAGCTCTCCTTTGGGGAATCGGTGGGCTAACGGCACGAAATTCAGAAATAAGCTGCTAAAAGGAGTCATGGGAATGGCTGTGGCTCTTAAAGCTCTGGACTCGAGGCAGACAGAGATGGCAGATCCCAGCTCTGCCTGCAGCCCCTCCTTGACCTCCTCAACCACAAGGGCGGCTCATTTTCTCCAGTTCTGACCGCTTTTCCGTAGACGGTCTGTGCTGCTGGCGCAGGGACCTGGGAAGGTGCCGGGACTGGACGGGGCAGCGGTGTGCCGAGGCACCCAAGTCCGAGGGACGCTCTGGACCCTCCTCAGCCCTTCCTGGGCCCGCGTCCTGTTTCTCTAGTGCATGACAGTGAGGGAGACCGGGGAGCAAGGAGCTGAGGACACTTCTAGGGTCCCAAGAGGCACAGGGATGAATGTGCCTTGTCTTTCTCAAACATTCACGCCCTAAACACAGAGGAGAGTACATTAGCACTAAATACTCCAGGCAATGTGGCTTTTCTCCCAATTTGGACAGAGGGGCAGGGAGGAGTCACCTGCACTAGGCATTTGGCTTAGATAAGCCAAGAGAGGATCACCCCCTTCCATCCAGTTCCACTATTCTGACCCTGAACAAACAAGGTGTTGCTCAGGCTCAGTCACACCCAACAGGCTCCCTGAGAGGGACCGGAAGAGTGAAACCGCACGTCCAGCCCGCCCACCCTGCCACCCCCAGCAGCGGCGAGAGCCAGGGGGTCTCACTAGATCCAGGTCGAATCGAATGAACTCCAGCCCAGACACCAAGGTCAGGAAGAGGGTCAGGTGATCGTGGCTGCAGACCAGGGCATTCCTGCGAGGCACGAGGAGGGACGACGGTTAGTGGCTTGGCCCCTTGCTCACTGGCAAGCTGGCTGTGTGGAAGTGCCTGGAGGGCGCCCAGCTTGGGGCCGCCCTCCCCCACCCTTTGCAGCATTTTCCTCCGGCTGTGGAGCCTCGCAGCTCTTCCCAGCCACTGTCTTCAGTCACGGGGCCTGCAGCATAAGGCTCATCTAGCTCTTGGCACCACAGATACTTTGTTCCTGCGGCAGCCCAGCCGAGGCTGAGCGTTCTAGAAAGGTCTGACCCCTGCGTGGAGGATCGGGCAGAGGCAGAGCCGTGGGAACGCCCGTACTCCTGGCAGGGCCATCAGAGGCAAGGTGCTGAGGGCCCTTTGGCCACCACTGACGTGTCCTCGGCATGCCATGCCGGGCTAGGCCTCTGACATGACACACCGCGGTGTCTGCATGTGGCAAGAGTCTTTGGGACGAGGTTCAAGGGGAGCTCCGGGGCTGCATGAGACAGACTGTTCTGGACACTCACTTGACGTAGTATTTATGCAGCAGACCCAGGTTCTCCTGGAACAGCCGCAGGTAGCTCTCCAGGGAGTTCTCGTTGAGTGCCAGGTATAGCCAGGCCCTACCTGCAAACAGAGCGGGGGGGTAACTGGAAGGAACGTCTGTCAGGGGGCTGGCTCTTTGGGCCAAGTGAGGGCAGGAAGGACAGCGAGAGTAGCTAAGGGGGCCAAGCGCTCTGATAAGCCTCCTCTCTTTGGGAGGGCTGGAACCCCTGAAACCTGCGGTTTTCTAGTCAGACCCTAGCTGGTGGCAGCCCAGGGAACTCAGACCAAACTCCGGGTGGGTTGAGGAGCCGAAGGACTGGGCCCCGATCCTGCCGGCTAACACCGGTCCTGGCTCAGGGAGAGAAGCCAGGCTCCCCATTCTGGGCTCGGGCTGGGATCTGATAGGAGTCAGTTTCTCCTCAGCACCTCGTTCTCCTTCCCCCCCACCCTCGATGCTCCAACGAACTGTCAGGCGCAGGGCGGCGGCACCTGAATGCCCCTCTGCCGCGGGACAGCACAAGGGGATCAGCCTCCCAGGGCTGACCCTGAGGCCACACCTGAGCCCTGGGCCCCCCGCAGCATCGTCCTGGTGCTACTCACTGCGCCCCAGGTTGGTGGCCACGTGCTGCAGCACCTCGATCTGTTTGATGGCCTCTCTCCGGGTGAAATGCACCACGAGCACCCAGTAGCCAGAGGAGAGGTCTTGCAGTCTGAGAAAACAGGACAGGAGATGCCATGACCTAAACGGGGCCACCCTGGGAAGCTGCAGTCAGCCGGCCCAGCAGCCTTCGTGTCGCTAACGAGCTCCAGGCTGAAGGCGATGGGCTCCCCGCAAGGCCCACAGGCAACCACTGCACCTTCACCCAGCGGCTCATCTGCCGCTATTTCTTCCCACAGCCGTTCACGCCTGCTCAGAGGCCATTTATGGGCCAGCTACAGACAGCCTGCAGTCTACCTGAGTGAGGCAAATCTCTTTCTGCCAAGAGAAAGCAGAAATAAAAGGCAGGCACGGCGGGGGACTTCTCTCTGGAGGCTCCTCGCGGGCTGGGCCAGGCCAGGCGGCGCCCTAGGGTCTTCTCCAGAGACCACCCCCACCTTACCCGTACAGCAGGGCGTGGTCCAGGTGCTCACACAGACGCTGCAGGACCTTGTCGTGGTTCCGGATGGCGGGGGTCTCATCCTCACACGCAGCAAAGTAGCTCTGCAACTGAAAGGAAAAGGGACGCACCCGAAATGAGAAACAGATAAAGAGGAAGGCTATAGGAGGTAGCTAAGACACCAGCCAAGGGGCGGCCGGCTGGCCCCCTCGGTGGAGCGCACGACGCTTGATCTCGGGGTTGTAGGTTCGAGCCCCACGCTGGATGTAGAGGTGACTTAAAAATAAAATCTTAACAAAAAATAAAAGAAAGCAAACCAGTCAAATGATAAATCCGTGGTGACCACCCGCTGCTTACCCCGCAGGCTCCAGAGGGCAAAGCTGCATCCTCAGAGCCCAGGCCCCGAGAGGCACCCAGTGCGTGCTCTGCACAGTGACAGCTTGATGCTGGGAGGGACCCACCGTCCGTGTGTAGGTCTCAGGTGGTCCTGGGCTTCAAGTCAGGGCGGCGGAGCCACACCCCCCAGGGGCACTACATGAGGTATTATCTGTATGAATGTCCCCTGCTCCGGAGTTGTACAACATCCCCTGCTTGGAGCAGCTCCCCTGCACAAACTAAGGGCTGATGGACTGGGGCCCTGGATTTGCCCGAGGACACGGACAAGGTTGGGCATGGGTTGGGGTCCAGGCCAGGCTCGTGTCCAGCCCTACACCAAGAAGGACGCTTGTTTCCAGGCTGGGCAGATCAAAGGAAGGGGGCAGCAGGCGAGAGGAACTGCAGGGCTGAGCATGGGCTGAGCACGGGCTGAAGAAGGTGAGGGCAGCTTTCTCTGGTTAGTCAAAGCTTAGAAAGCAGGGCCCTTTTCAAGTAAAGCCCTAGGAGACAAGTCTTTCAAACCTCGTTTAGCCATATTCCGGCCCGCTGTTGCCCTTCTAATGGCCAGACGGGGGACAGACAGACAAGAAGAACACTCATCTCAGGTTTAAGCTTGGCACGGGACAAATGTGTTCTCAAGTGTTTTCTGGAGGCGGTGGTTGAGATGGCAGCAGCAAGCTACATCAACCACACCAACAAGCACGCGCTCCTGGCGAGAGGCCAACCATTCAGCGCCCACAACAAAAATAGCCTCTCTTCCCTGTGGCCCAGGGTAAGCCCAGCAGCCCTGCTGGCCAGGGACAGACCCCAGTCCTGCGGGGTTGCCCTCCCTCCTGAGAGGCACGCAAAACAGGCCCGGGAGGAAGGTTCCCAGAACCGAAAGAAAGCAACGAGCCTATGCCAACCACCCAACTCCCACCCAGTGATGGCTGGAAGCTTGTCTTGCTCCCTTCAGTACTGAGAACCACCACACGGGTGTCCGGCCTTTTCTTCTTCTTCTGAGATCAGAGAGTCTTAGATGACAGAGCTGGCAGGATCTTTCGAGATCTGGCAAACTCCCTCATTAAGAAAGCAAAATGGACGTTCACCCATTTTCTTGATTATAAAAGTAGCCACACCCACCACAACACTGGAGAGACACGGAAAAGCTTTAAGATTTTGTTTGTTTTATTTAAACAGAGAAGGGGGCTAAAACCAGTAGAAGTGAAGTTCTTCACGGTGAGTGTCAGCTTAAGTGAAGGGGAGCCAGAGCTGGGACTCAGACTCCTTTCTCGGGTCAAGAGACCTTTACAACTGTTAATCCAAAAACAACATTTGCTCACCATAAAAACTCAGTAAGACAGAAGTGTGTATAAAGGATAAAGGCCTCCTGGCCCCCTGTTCCCCACTGTCAACAGCTCAGGTGTGTGTGTGTGTCCTCCCAATACGCTTCCTGCATACGCAGACTTAAAAAATTTTTTTTAAATGTGAAACCGGGTCATGCTATACTCATTGTTCCCAAACGTGCTTTTTAACAATGTACAAAGCGTCTATTTCTGTACCATCACATACCGAGCGACTGCATTTTCTCAGTCCACACTGCATGCTGAAATAGGACATTGTCAGCTAATGGCCACTGTCTCTACTTCTTTGATGCCACACGATACCACAGCAAACACCCGTGGATCCCTGTGTGGGTATTTCTGAACGGTGAGTGCTTACAACGGACCCGCAGACCTTGATTTGTACTCCCACGGTGCCGGCTAACCCTGGACATAATTAGCCTAATTCTTGGCAGTCCAACTGGGGAAAAACAGTACCTAATTGTTTGGGGTTTTTTTGTTTTTGTTTTTGTTTTTTAAGATTTTATTTTAAGTACTCTCTACGCCTAACGTGGGGCTGGGAACTTACAACCCCGAGATCAAGAGTCGCATGCTCCTCCAACTGCACCAGCCAGGTTCCCCCGGTACCTGATCATTCTAAATTGGATTTCTCTCAACACTAGTGCAGCTGAGCATTCTTTTTTTTTTTTTTTAAAGATTTTATTTATTTATGAGAGAGAGAAAGAGAGAGCGAGCAGGGGGAGGGGAGGGGGGAGAAGCAGACTCCCCGCTGAGCAGGGAGCCCAATGCAGGGACCCGATCCCAGGACCCCAGGATCATGACCTGAGCTGAAGGCAGATGCTCAACCGACTGAGCCACCCAGGCGCCCCCAGCTGGACTTTATTTTTTAAAGATTTTATTTATTTGCCAGAGAGAGACACAGCGAGGGAGGGAACACAAACAGGGGGAGTGGGAGAGGGAAAAGCAGACTCCCCGCCGAGCAGGGAGCCCGATGCGGGGCTCGATCCCAGGACCCCGGGATCATGACCTGAGCCGAAGGCAGACACTTAAGGATTGCGCCCCCCAGGGGTCCCCCGGCTGAACATTCTTATTAGCCATTCCTACCATTTCTATTTCTTTTCCTGTGAACGACCTGTTCAATCTGCTCGATCTTCTGTCTGCTCGCCTTTTTCCTGATAGTCTGTCATAGCTCTTTGTTGGTGGAGGATTTACTCCTGTGTGTTGCTTTGAATTATTATTTTTGCCCCATGTCAACTGACCTTTAAGTTTTCCTTATGGTGTTTTTTATCCTATTGAGAAACTTCTATGTTTTAGGTAGTCAAATCTGTCAACCTTGCCCTTCACCGTTTCCTGTTTTCCCCAGTCTAATACTACAGAAGTACTTCTATCCCTCTACAGCTTTCGGACTTTTTTGGTTTCCTTTTTTGCGTTTAGACCTTTACTTGATATGTGGCATGAGGTAAGGATTGAGCCTTATTACTTTCTGGATGGAGAACTCATTCCCACATTTATTAACGGTCCCATACTGATTTGTGATTTCATATGCCACCTGTCCCGATTATTTTAATCAGCCCATTGCCTATTCCTGGGCCAGTCTCTGATTTTTACTATTTTTAAAAAGATTTTATTTATTTATTTGTCAGAGAGAGAGAAAGAGCATGAGCAGGGGAGCGGCAGGCAGAGGGAGAAGCAGGCTCCCCACTGAGCAAGGAGCCTGATGCAGGGCTTGACCCCAGGACCCCGGGATCTGACCTGAGCTGAAGGCAGACACTTAGCCGACTGAGCCACCCAGGCATTCCCAGTCTCTGATTTTTAATTATTTTCTTATTCATCATTTTCATATGGGCAGAACAAGTCCACCCCACCCTCCAACTATTCTTTTTCAAAACTGTTTTGACTATTCTGGCATAATCTTTTAGAATCAAATTTGGAGTAGAATTATACTGAGTCTAGGGATGATTTGGTGGGGAGAAACCGTACCTTTGTAAGTCTTCCCATCCAGGGACGTGGAATTTTCCCCCATTTATGCAGGTCTTCTTTTCTATCATTGGGCAAGTTTCACAGCTTTCTTTACGTAGGTCTCGCACATTGACTGCAAGGTGGGCTGCATACACACCCTTATACTATGATTTCGGGAATAGTCTGACAACCACAAAACCACTCCTACAGAAAGTACAACAGAAAAGGCGTGTAACACGGTGGCAAAAGGCGTGTAACACGGGTCCAAAGCTCGGCTGTGCTACGATGGAGCCGAGTACCTTTGGCAAACTGCTCAACCGTCTAAACTCTCATTTTTGCTCATCTGTAAAATGGGAGAGAGCTGAGCTGTCCAGTATAGCAGCCAGTAGCTAGCTTCATGGGACTAGTTACATTTAAATTAATTAAAATTAGACACAATTAACAATTCAGTTCTTCGGTGGCACTAGCCACATTTCAGAAGTTCCATAGCCCCATGTGGTGAGTGGCTACTGAACTGGACAGTGCAGATATAGAACATTTCCCTCCTTGTGGAAATTCTATTGGATGGTCCTAGTTTGGGGGATGGAATGATATAAAGCATGCAAAAGGCTTACCATACATCCTGGTAAGCAGCCAGCACTCAATAAATATTAGCCAAGCTTATAAAGAATAATGAACCATATTTTTTATTTTTTTAAAGCTTTCTTTATTTAGGGGCACCAGTGTAGCTCAATTGGTTAAGCGTCTGCCTTCAGCTCAGGTCATGATCCCAGGGTCCTGAGATCGAGCCCCGCTGAGCAGGGAGCCTGTTTCTCCCTCTCCCTCTGCTCCCTGCCTGGCCCCTGCTTGCTCTCAAATAAATAAATAAAAATCTTTAAAAAAAAAGATTTATTTATTTGAGAGAGACTGTGAATGGGGGGAGGGGCAGAGGGAGAGAGAATCACAAGCAGACAACCCACTGAGCGCAGAGCCTGACACGGGACTCGATCCCATGACCCCAAGATCATGACCTGAGCCAAAATCAAGAGTCCAATGCTCAACCGGCTGAGCCACCCAGGCGCCCCAAACCCATATTCTTAGTCAAACCAATAACATAGCACTTGGCTAAACCTAACAGCACGTGCAAATAAGATATAAGGAAGTGCCCTGCTCTCGAGAACTACCATTCTGTTCACTGGTTCGCTAGCGGGGGCTCCAAAGCCTACTCTTTAAACACCTTCTTACAGCAGGTTGATAAAGATTTGCCATGATCTCAGGGGACTAGGTGTTCTCGAATCAGTGCTGCAGCCCAGCATGGTTCCTCAGAGGAGGAGGAGGAAGAACCAGTGCTGGAAGAACTTTAGGAGTTGTGTCCACAGCTTGAGCTCATACTTGGGGGGTTGGGTCAGCCAAGCGCGGACATAAAGGTAAACAGCAGGGGTTTATTCTTCCCTTCACCGTGGAGAGGCCACAGCTGGTAGCCACTCACCGCACCAGTAAGAGCAGCAGGCTCTGAAAGAACTGGGGAGTGGAAGGGAAGCAAACATCGCACAAACAAGGGCTCTGGGGCAACAGAATGTAGGGAATGAGGATAATGAACACAAGCCAGCCTGGAAGCACAGTTACCAGCCCAGGACTCTTCAGTTACGTGTGACACCCGTTGCTGGAACTCACACCAGGGTTTGACACCATCATTAAGTGACTGCTTATTCCAGGCACCAGGAAGTGGAGTGAAGAGTATGGATTCCGGCGTCAGACAACTTGGATTTGAACGTGGGCTCTGCTGCTGACTCACCGTGTGACACCGGGCAAGTGATTTCACCTCTCTAAACTCAGCATCCCCATCTGTGAAATGGGCTTAGTGATGGTATCCTCCCTGTAGGCTGCTGTGAGGGCTCAGATACTATTTACACTGGTTTTATCAAAGGGACGATGACACACTTTACCAACACTGGGTAATCACCACAGCAATTGCATAAAGTAGGTCACAGAGCTAGTAAGTGGCAGGGCCAGACTCTCAATCCAGGTTTTTCCACCTGGGCTCAAGATCCCCGAATGAATAATGTGTATATAATGTCATGCTCTGATCTAATTGCTGCAGGAGAACCCAAGAAAGAGAAGTGAGGTCTCTTTTTCAAGCCACAGAACTAACCTTTTTCACCACGGGGTAGAAATGAGCTCAGCGTCTTGCATAGCAGCTCTTCTTCTTGGAAGATGGGCCAAGGAGAAATGCCAGGGCAACTTCTGTTTGAGAAGAAAGCTTGCCTCTGACCCTCGCCATCCCTTTGCCCCACACTGGCACCTTCCCAGTGGTGAGGAAGTATATTGTCTGGTTAACACAAGCCGCAGTTGCTCCAGGAGGAGACTTTTCCCACTTCTGGGGAGAAATTCATCCTGCTGATCAGATTCCCAAATAGTTTTGAGTATTTCCTTTCTGTCTGTGTAGGTTTGGGGGAAAGGTGGAAAATGTCAGAGCAGGGGCCAGCAAACTATGGCCAGTGGGTCTGCCTATTTTTGTAAATAAAGTTTTACTGGAACACAGGCATGTCATGTATTTCTGTATTATCTACAGCCGCCCCCCTTTTTTTTTTTTTAAGTAATCTCTACACCCAACGTAGGGCTTGAACTCATATCCCCAAGAGATCAAGAGTCACATACTCTTCCAACTGAGCCAACCTGGAGCACTTACTTACAGCTGCTTTTGCACTATGATGGCAGCACTGAGTAAGACACAAGAGAGACTATACGGCCCATGGAACCTAAAATGTTATCTGGCCCTTTACCAAAAAAGTTTGCTGAGCTTTGGTCTAGAGCCTTGAGTAGAGGTGGAAAGGAGTGCACACCTTGGCAGGTTGGGTTGAGAGGTGTCTCTTGCCCAAAGCTCAGTTCAGCAGTGGCCAGAGGGGAGGCTCAAGCCTTGAAGATTCATATATTTCAACAAATATCTACTGCGCAACTACTATATGTATATCAGATATTAATCTTTTTTTTAAGATTTTATTTATTTATTTGACAGAGAGAGACACAGCGAGAGAGGGAACACAAGCAGGGGGAGGGGAAGAGGGAGAAGCAGGCTTCCTGCTGAGCAGGGAGCCCAATGCAGGGCTCGATCCCAGGATCCTGGGATCATGACCTGAGCCGAAGGCAGACGCTTAACGACTGAACTACCCAGGCGCCCCTACCAGATACTAATCTTTTTTTAAATAATTTTTTTTTAATTTTTTTATTGTTATGTTAATCACCATATATTACATCATTAGTTTTTGATGCAGTGTTCCATGATTCATTGTTTGTGCATAACACCCAGTGCTCCACGCAGAACGTGCCCTCTTTAATACCCATCACCAGGCTAACCCATCACCCCACCCCCCTCCCCTCTAGAACCCTCAGTTTGTTTTTCAGAGTCCATCGTCTCTAATGGTTCGTCTCCCCCTCCGACTTACTCCCCTTCATTCTTCCCCAGATACTAATCTTATACAGAAGTTCTTACCCTTGTAAAACTTACATCCTGGTGGCGGATGGAGATAACTATATGCATATACATAATATCACGTTCAGGAGTAAAAATGTTATTTAAAAAACACAGGGTACAGGTAATCTGTTATAAATATGGGGTCTGAGAAGATCTCGCTGAGGAAATGACTGTTGAGGTATCTGGGGGAAGAGTTACTCTCATTAGAGGGACAGTAGGTACAAAGGTCCTGAGGCAGGGGCAACAGTAAGGAGACAGGTGTGACTGGAGCTCAGGAAGCGATGATGTGAGTGGTATGAGATGAGGTCGGAGGGCAGCCAAGGGCCACATCATGTGCGTCATGCAGGCCATAATAAGGACTTCACATTTCATTTCCAGTCTGATGGGAAATTATGGGGAGGTTGAGAACAGGGAATTATCATAGTTCAATATGCAGGCTATGAGGCTGCCCTAGCTTCTGTGTCGTGTATACACAGACTGTGGGAAGCCACGGTAGGGGCAGGGAGGCTGGCTGGGAGGCTAGCACCAGTGCGGATGGACAGTGAGGCTTGGGGCTGGCTGTAGTGGTAGAAGTGGGAAAGGGTCAGGTTCAAGATCTCACGTGAAGGCGGTGCCCCAGGGATTTACTTATGGATGAGATGTGGGGTATGCAAGCAAGGAGGGTGCCAGGATGATTCTAAGCTTTTCCATCCGAGCAACTGCGGGGGGGGGTGTGTGCCATTTGCAGGTCAGGTGGAATTCTGCTCTGGACACAGTTAAGTTCAAAACACCCGCCAGACGTCTAAATGGGGATGTCAAGGAGACAGCCCTATAAATGGGTCTGGAGCTCAGGGAGAGGTATTTAAAGCTGTGGAATCGGACGAGGTCAACCCTGGGAGTCCAGGAAGCACAGCACCTGAGCACTGAGCCCGGGCACACCAATGTGAGACCGGGGGTCCTCACCCAGTCTGCACAGCAGAACCACTTGGGATAGAAGGAAAATAATCATGCCCAGGTGCCTTCTGAGATCAATTAAAGCAGAAACTCTGGAAGTGGAGCCCAGGGACCAGCATTTTTAAAAAACACTCTCCAGATAATTCTAATGCCCAGCCTGGGCTGAGAATCACTGCTTTAGACTGAGAAGGTACAGCCGAAGAGGCGGGTAGAAAATCCAGACAGTGTGTGCTCCGGAAGCCAAGTGAAGAAAGTGTCCAAAGGGAGGGAATGATCCCTTCTTCTTTTTTTAATTCTTAACTGATCTCCACACCCAACGTGGGGCTCAAACTCACAACCCTGAGATCAAGAGCACATGCTCCTCCAACTGATCCAGCCAGGTGCCCCAGGAATGATCCCTTCATCGGGGTCATATTCCCACAAAAAGGAAGGTGCTGGGAACCCCGATCAAGGCAACGTGAGTGGGGTGCTTGAGTGGCTCAGCAGGATGAGCATGACTCTTGGTTTCAGCTAGGGTCATGATCTCTGGGTCATGACCTCGAGCCCCATGCTCAGGGCAGATTCCGCTTGGGGCTCTTTCCCCCTCCCTCCCCCTCTGCTCCTTCCACTGCTTGCACGTGCATGCTCTCTCTCTCTCTCTCTCAAATCAATAAATTAAAAAACTTTTTTAAGGTGTAATAGTGGTATTAGGTTATGTGAGAAAAGAATCCTCACCTTTGAGCAATGTTTACTGAAAAATGTATGGATGTCTGGGGTCTGCTTCAAAAATAACAGAGGGCTACGGTTGACACAAGACAGTCCCTGATATAAGAGCTGTGCATGGGACTTCAGTTCACCTTACCACCTAGGATTAGTTGGAGGAGAGGGGGAAAGACGAGGAGGAAGGAGGGAGGGAGGGAGGGAGGGAGGGGGG
>NW_027397080.1:25584162-25597981 GCF_003265705.2 Callorhinus ursinus
GGGAGGAGGGAGGGAGGGAAGGAGGGAGGGGAGGAGGGAGGGAGGGAGGGGAGGAAGGAGGGAGGGAGGGAGGGAGGGAAGGAGGGAGGGGAGGAGGGAGGGAGGGAGGGGAGGAGGGAGGGGAGGAGGGAGGGAGGAGGGAGGGAGGGGAGGAAGGAGGGAGGGAGGGAGGGAGGGGAGGAAGGAGGGAGGGAGCAGAGACATTAATACAGAAAACTCCTTTGTCCAGTTCTGTCAAGAGTGGCAAGAAAATGGGAGTGGAGTGAAGGAGTCGAGTCCTTGAACAGGAAAGACAGGATGGCACCCACTGCCCCAGGGGAGGGTGGCAGGGATGGGCGCCCAGATGCAGGTGGGCAGGTGTGCTCAAAGGCGGCAGGATGAACTATTCTCATCAGAAGGAAATTTTAAAATAAGCAAGGTCCTTAAAAATAGAGAACAAACTGAGGGTTGCTGGAGGGAGGTGGGTGGGGGAGGAGCTAGAAGGGCAGTAAGGAGGGCCCTTGTGATGAGCACTGCGGGGTGTATGTAAGTGATGAATCGCTGAATTCTACTCCTGAAACCAGTATCGCACTGTATGTTAACTAACTAAAATTTAAATTAAAAAAAATAATAAAGGGGCGCCTGGGTGGCTCCGTCGGTTAGGCTTCTGCCTTCGGCTTGGGTCATGGTCTCGGAGTCCTGGGATCGAGCCCCACGTCAGGCTCCCTGCTCAGCGAGGAGCCTGCTTCTCCCTCTCTCTCTGCCTACTTGTGCTCTCTCTCGATCTCTCTGTCAAAAGAGTAAGTAAATGAAATCTTTTAAAAAAAGATATTAAAAAAATAACAAATAAATAAAAACAAGCAAGGTCAGCTGAGAATGAAGAGAGGGATTAAGACTTAAAGTAATTTTTTTAAAGCCACGGTCTCCCTAAAGTCCTTTAAGGCAGGCATGTTCCCAGACCACACCCTGGGTCGGCTAAGCTACTCGCCTTTCCCCACTCCTGATTCTTGGGGTGCACTCAGGCACCAGTGCTGGGGAGTGCTGGGCTCAGCCCACTCACCCTCTCAAAGCCAGGAGGACGGCAGGCAGGCCCAGCACCCTGGGAAGACTGGCCACCACGAGGCCACGCCAGACCCCGTGGCTGCTGGGAAACGTGGGTGGCACACTCCAGCAAGCCAAGAAAGGCCTGACTCAGGACATTTTAATTAGGGTTAGTCCCACTCTCCACTCCGAGCTGCAGCCAGCCCTCTTTTGTCTTCTCTCTCCCTTACAGACCCATAACCAAGAGACAATTTCTAGTTCTGTGGTTGGTACCGAGAAATCCTTCCAGAACTGGTCCCTAATAGGTTAACTCAAAGGTGGCTATGAAAGATTATAAATGGCCAGAGGAAAATAAAGACCGTCACAGGGGCCCTTCCTTCTTTCTCCCTGGTCAGTCAACCTCAAGGGTGCTGTGATGCTGCCCAGCAAACAGACGGGAGGCCTGGACTCTTAACTGCTACCTGTTCACGGGCTGTACTGGGCAGGGCAGCGGGAGGGTCCCCACCCCTATATTTACAGAGCGGGATAAAAATACCTGCCCCAACAACGGTAAGGGGGTCCGCAGGGCGGGCCAGCCACAGGGTGGCGAACTGCCTGACCACTGGGGGCTCCCTCCCTGCTTGGCACACAGAGCACGCAGACCTAGCAAGTGGGAGCGACCGGCTCTCCCCCTACCGGCTCCCTGCAGACCAGGTATATTTAGACCACAGAATGTTTAGAACAGCCTCGCACTCCAGGTCCAGGAGGTGGAAATCCAAAGGCAGGGAAACCCCATGGAATGAAGGGTGGACTGCCACCTGCCCTCAAATCACCTCTTTTAGAGGTGAAATCCACAATGGCCCTGGATGCAGGAGCTCAACCCAAACTCAGAGCCACCCTGAGTGGCATGGCCCCCGCAGGGCCACCGGTTCCCTAAGCTGCCTCTCCCCACTGCCCCTGCTGCTGCAGGTGCGCTCTGGGTGAGGGACGAGCCTTGTGTGCCTGCCTGGCCTTTGGAATTCTATTCATAGTGTGAGTCCTGCGGGGTCGAACTGGCCCTGTGGGCCTCATGGACGTTCGCTCTTCATTCCAAGGCAGAAACTCAGAGGAGAGGCAGAGGTCAAGCCATGTGCTACCATTTATCACCTACCTTTGGGGTTGGGATGTCCCTAAACCTTGATGCCTGAACTCCCTGGGGAGGGGGACCCCACGATGGCTCATCCATAGCAGAGACCGCTGGAGAAGAGTCGGTGTGGTTAGAACTACCCAGATCCCCTCAGGGAGCCCACCAAAACAGGCCCCCACCCGGATCTTGCACTAGCATTGTGCATTGGCTTCTGGCACAGACTCGTGGATTTGAGGCCAGTGCTCATCATCCATCCCCTGCAAAATACACAAGTAAGCAAACACACAAACAAGGCAGGCCAACCGGGGACTTTTAAGTCTTAGCAAAACTTCTTAAGAATAATAATGTCTGACCCAAGGACGAGAAGGCCTGGGCCAACAGCATCTCTGCAGAGAAGCTCCACTGGAATCGAAGATAAGCCTGGGGGGCGCCTGGGGGGCTCAGTCGTTAAGCGTCTGCCTTCGGCTCAGGTCATGATCCCGGGGTCCTGGGACTGAGCCCCTCATCGGGCTCCCTGCTCGGTCGGAAGCCTGCTTCTCCCTCTCCCACTCCCCCTGCTTGTGTTCCCTCTCTCGCTGTGTCTCTGTCAGATAAATAAATAAAATCTTAAAAAGAAAGAAGAAGAAGAAGATAAGCCTGGGACTGGCCAGGTGGAAGAATTTCAGAATCTAAGAGCAGAAGGGACCCTAGAAATCGCCTAGTTACAAAGCGGAGTTTTCTGGGGTCTCCCCCATTGTTGGGGGGAGTCAGAGTGAGGCTATCAGTGAATGCAAGTTTGACTAAAAAAAAGGAAAAGGGGGCGTCTGGGCGGCTCAGTCAGTTTAGTATCTGCCTTCGGATCACGTCATGATCCCAGGGCCCTGGGATGGAGTCCCGTGTCAGGCCTCTGCTCAGCAGGGAGCCTGCTTCTCCCTCTGCCTGCCACTCCCCCTGCTTGTGCTCTCTGTCAAATAAATAAATAAAATCTTTTTTAAAAAATTAGAATGAAAATGAAAATAAGAAGAAAAAGAAAGAAAGTCTGACTACTGAATGTGCTGAAGATCAGAAAAATGATCTGATCCTTACTTTGCTGGCAGGGAGACTGGGGCCCAGGGAGGTGAAGACACTCCCTGCCCCTCCTGTCTTTGTGCGGCTGTCCTTGCGCCTTACAGCACTGTTTTGGCCCCGGTGTGCTCAGACACCATGGAAGTGGCTGTTCCTGGAGCCCCTTCTGCTTCCATCCCCGGCTGGGGTACCTGCTGTAACCATCTGGGAAGTGCTCCTCCCCACGTCTTACTGAGGAGGGCCTTGGGCCATTTCCAGGGCTCTGCAGAAGGGGACCTGGGGTGTGGGGACAATGTGAGGAGCGTCCTAGTTGCCTCCTTCCTAGACAACATTAGCGTGTTGACAGAGGCTTTGGCCCGCTGCGTGTCTGCCGCTCCAGCAACCCCAGGCACCTGAAGTGTTTCTGACTTACTCTCCTAACTTTATTTTCTTCTTATTTTTTAAGTAGGCTCCACACCCAGTGTGGAGCCCAACGTGGGGCTTGAACTCACGACCCTGAGATCAAGACCTGAGCTGAGATCAAGAGTCTTGGATGCTTAACCAACGGAGCCACCCAGGCGCCCCATGACTTAACTCTCCTAATTTTAAAATCCCTAACCCGAGATCCCACCCCACCTTAGCCTGAAAAGTATGGCATTCCTGAGGACAATCAGTTACTGTAGATTACAGAACCAGAGATCACTGCTACATAAGAACCAGAGATCCTGCAGCTCAGAAATGATCAGCCTGGTTTCTTGGTAGGCACGAAAAACACTGTCCATCTGTCAGTTCCCCTGCCCGGGAAAGGCTCGTGCCCAGGCTGGGTGGCATCCTAGGGCTGACCGGCCCCATATGCAGAGTCACCATGCAGGGTGTGCTGTTTGTTTACCACGAGTCTGCATTGCTTCTTAAGCAACGTGAGTGAAATCAATGCTTCTTAACCATTTATTTGCTACTAAATACACCCAATTATAACGGCTTTCTTTCCCACCGCCCAAATCGTTACTCATTAGCCCCTTTGCTGGAGAGTTGGCACGCTCTCTGCTGTTTTGGCAGCCCTGTGGAAAGATATGGGGGGGGGGAGAAAAGGCTAAAAAAAGCAGGTACTTGAATTATCCATGGATTTCATTTTTTGTGTGTGTGCTTTCTTTGGGATGTTGGAACAGTGATAGAAGGGGACAGGCCTAGTTGGGCACAGATCTTTTGGGCAATTTGATGGAATATGGTTTCCAAGAGCAGTTAAGTGCCTCTCCTTCCCGAAGAAGGAGTGTCCCAGCCCCAAGGTCCTGCGATTGTCCTGCCTCTGAACACGGCACAGGGCTTGACCTCTCATGGGGGGACAGAGGACTCCTTTCAAAGTGGGGATGAAAACGGCAGGAGTCTCTGCTAGGAGGTGGCTGGGCAAACACCAGAGCCCTAGAAGCCAACCAATGGCCTGAAAGAACAGGCAGCACCCACGACTCTAGGCCACACTTTTACCCCTGGGATGGAGGTGAGGCAGGCCCTGCTTTCTCAGTGCTCCGTGTTCAGCAGTGTGTGTGGCACTAGCAGGAAGAAGGGAGGTTTTCAAAGCCTCTTTCAGTCAGTCTTTCAGAGCCCGGGGAGCCTCACTGGTTCTGCATTCAGCTTTCACTTCCCCTCTCCTCAGCTGTATCTGCAACATGATCTCACGAATGCACCCCTCACCCGACAGCCATTTTGTTGCCATGGGAAATGTCATCAGGTCACTGTCTAAATCAAAATATTAGGTTTTGAGGACACTGGGGGGACCCCTGCTTCCACCCCATGGTCCGTGCAATACAGCCAGACAGAGGCTAACAAGGTAAATACAGGGTCAGGAAGCATGACAACAACTCCATGGATGACACACTCATACGGGCCATCAGCAGACACGGGGGACAGCTGGGTGGACATCTATCCCATTGTGATGTGTTGTTGACTGTCTTCTCTCCCAGAGTACCAGCCGCAGGGGGTAGGGACTCGGGGGGTTCTGTTCACTGCTGGTTCCTAGTGACTGGAAGAGCGTCCAGCACATCACCATCACTCAGCAGATATTTGTCCAATGAACACGTGGTTTTAAGGAGGCCTGGCTGACGAGACTGACCCGAGAGGATGAATTATCTGTTACAGTTTCCAGACAAACATCATGGGGATGGAAAAGACCCAGAGAAATGAAAAGAGCAACAGCCAGCGACGTGGTTCAAATCCAGCTCTGTTCCTAATGAGCATCAGAATCCGGGGCAAGTTCCTTCCCCAAACCTCATTTCACTCAGGTATTAGATCGGGTTCATGGCCTATCCTGCAAGTGTGTTGTGAGCCTGACTCAGGAAATGTGTGTAACCAGCAGGTGCTGAAGAAACTCAATGTAGGGACTCCTCTGGTATTATTACCCTGCTACGTCTCGTGCACTTGGCCTTTTCATGCCTCGGTAGTCTGTAACACCCAAAATAAAGAACCTAGGGAGAAAGTGTGAACAGAGGTTGGCTACTTACTAAAATTAACTTCGGAGATTTTTGTGGATTTCAAGGTTACACTAGTCCCTTCCTTGTTCTCATATATTACCAGGTTTCTTAGAATCTGTTAATTCCAACCCTTAAGCACAGTTATCCAGGGAGGAGAGGCGATTCTAGGACACTAGCACTCCCTCCCTCCCTCCCTCCCTTCTTTATCTAAGTAATCTCTATACCCAACATGGGGCTCAAGCTCATGACCCCAAGATCAAGAGTTGCATCTCCTAGGACTGAGTCAGCCAGGTGCCCCTCATACTTCCTTATGTTTTTTTGAGAGAGAGAGCGTGCATGCATGAGTGTCAGGGAGGGGCAGAAGGAGAGAATCTCAAGCTGACTCCACACCTAGTGCACAGCCTGGTGCCAGGCTCGATTTCACGACCCTGAGATCATGCCTGGAGCTGAAATCAAGAGTTGGACGCTTAACCAACTGAGCCAGCCAGGTGCCCCTTTCCTTATGTTTCTATAATGCTTCTAAAGCACTCAAGAAAAGGGGGAAACGATAAATTACAAATACATAAACCAGGGGGAGAATGGTTGTGTGGCAGGACCAGCTGCTTTGTGAGCAAGATGGAGGAAGCGCTCTCGGGACCCTGGATGGTCACAATAACCAACAGACCAAGGACCTGAACTTTCAGCTCCAGCCAAAGGGACTCTCCCAGAAACTCTCCTTATTCTCCTGCCTCAAAGGGAAGTTCTAGGATGTTCCCGCCTTAAGCGAGCAGCCATAAGGACAGGGCTGGAAAGGAAAGTTCACACGCACCAACCAGCCCTGACGCCTCGTTCAGACTCCCCTGGAGGAGAGCCATGCACCCAGATGTGGTTGCCCCCCCTGCACTGCAGGTCCCAAGCTCAGACACCTGCTTCATGGTTTCTCAGCCAGGCCACCGGGAGAAGAGCCCCACGGTGTTCCTTGGACCTAAGGGCACCGCCAGCTTCAGCGGCATCATACTCTTGCCAGGGTAGTGCATCCCGATGCCCGAGGTGAGCACCAGAGACTCAAGCGGGGAGATCGGCCCACCCGAGAGCCCCATGGTACCTCCAAGTGCCAACCTTCTTCCCACAACATTAACGCTCCAAACGCCACTCCTTTCTTTCCACGTTCCAACCTGCCTTTTTTTTTTTTTAATTTTTTATTTATTTTATTTATTTATTTGACAGAGAGAGGCACAGCGAGAGAGGGGACACAAGCAGGGGGAGTGGGAGAGGGAGAAGCAGGCTTCCCGCTGAGTTGGGAGCCCGATGTGGGGCTCGATCCCAGGACCCTGGGACCATGACCTGAGCCAAAGGCAGACGCTTAACGACTGAGCCACCCAGGCGTCCCCCACGTTCCAACCTGCCTTGACCACTCTACGTTAGCTTTCAGACCAAGCATGTTTTTCAGCTAGCAGCAGATTTTCAGTTTTGCTGGCAACTTCTTGTCACAGTGGGCTCCAGCTGGATGAGCTCTGAGGGGGACCCGCAGGAATCACCACTGCTCCGACTGAACTCGAGAGTTAACTGTACCGCAGAGCGCCTAGAGACACAGCGACAGCCCACCCCACGGTGTGTGTGTGGCGGGGGGGGCTTGCTGCCGCCAGAGCGCCACCTGCTTCTGTCCAAGCCCAGGTGCAGGTGAGTTTGTGCCCGGCCCCCAGTCGTCAAACAGGGCTTTCAGTCTGGACGGGCCTCATGCTAGAGCCAAGCCCCAGAGAAAGAGAGGGGCCAGGGCCAGATGGGACAGACGGATGGACCCACAGTGTCACAAGGCTTCAAACAGAAACCTAACGTTGTAAAAGGAAAACCATGTCCTAAAATTGAATGGGCAGGCCTCTGAAAAGACAGTTACGGCTTCTCTCCTAGTATCTCATGCTGGACCTGGGTGGGATCACCCATAGGATAGGGTCAGGTGCACGCTCCTGTGCTTCCTGGTTGGGGGCCTTCGGGTCCCTGGTGGCCCTCAGTGGAAAGCCTCTATTCTGTGAGAGAGGAAAGGAGCTCAGACTAGTTACTGCCAACATTAGGACAAAGGCTGGGGGAGAGGAAGTGAGGAGAAGCAATCCTGACCCATAGCACTTCAGTTTATAAAATGTGTGCATAGGTATTGTTTTCTTTAGCGCGCTGCTCCAGTGACTCAGGTCACTGGGGGTTTTCAGAACTCTTAAGGCTTTTATTTATTTATTTATTTATTTATTTATTTATTTATTTATTAAGTTTTTATTTATTTTTGACAGAGAGAGAGCTAGCACAGGCAAGGGGAGTGGCAGGCAGAGGGAGAGGGAGAAGCAGGCTCCCCATGGAGCAGGGAGCCCGATGCGGGGCTCGATCCCAGGACCCTGGGATCATGACCTGAGCTGAAGGCAGACACTTAACCACTGAGCCACCCAGGCGCCCCACTCTTAAGACTTTTTTTTTTTAAAGATTTGTTTATTATTTATTTTGAGAGAGTGAGAATGAGAGAGAGAGAGCACATGAGAGGGGGGAGGGTCAGAGGGAGAAGCAGACTCCCCACTGAGCAGGGAGCCCGATGCGGGACTCGATCCCGGGACTCCAGGATCATCACCTGAGCCGAAGGCAGTTGCTTAACTAACTGAGCCACCCAGGCGCCCCCCACTCTTAAGACTTTTAAACTCAAGGGTTTTTCCATGAAGTCAGAGAGCACAAAACTATTGAAACCCAATGGTTAATATACTTCCTACATATATATAAATACAAGGACCTCTCTAGAAATCAGCTGCCCTAGCGAATTTTTAATGAGCTGGCCGACCTAACCGATCTCAGGGATGGGAAAAGCGGGGGGGGGGGTGCCCACCACCCTTGCCAGTCTCTTCAGCCACACCCACAGGCTAGGCTGAACAACACAGCTACAGCCCCTTCGTCAGTGTGAACAGACCCCGACCAGGACACCCCTGCTCGGGGTCCCCGGCTGGAAACAGAACCTCACTCAGGGCCTAAGCTGATGGGGCAGCACGTCTGTGCTGGGCAGGAGACCCAGGTGAGGGGAAGTTGTTGTCCTGACCCAAGAACATTCATTCCCTGGATGGTTACTTTATCAAAATCCAGAGGCACCTGAGAGGCTCAGTCTATTAAGTGTCTGCCTTTGGCTCAGGTCATGATCCCAGGGTCCTGGGATGGAGCCCTGTGTTGTCAGGCTCCCCACTCAGCGGGGAGTCTGCTTGCCCCTCCCCCGGCTCATGATCTCTCCCTCTCTCAAACAAAATCTTAAAAAATAAATAAAATAAAATCCACTTATTTACCTTGTTTAAGGACAGCCAAATTGGAGCTGAGGAGACAGAGAACAGAGGCCCCTTACTTTTTATTTTACACATTCCTGAGCTCTCTGTGTGCTTTTTAAAAACAACTACTCATTTTTTTTTTAAGATTATTTATTTGACAGGGAGAGAGAGAGCACAAGCAGGGGGAGCAACAGACAGAGGGAGAGGGAGAAGCAGACTCACTGCTGAGCGCGGAGCCCGATGCAGGGCTCGATCCCAGGACACCAAGATCATGACCCGAGCCTAAGGCAGACACTTAACCGACTGAGCCACCCAGGCGCCCCACAACTCCTCATTTTCTTAGAATACCGCTTCATTCTCCTACCCTAGTCAGTGTCCTTTGTTGGATGCAACATCACCTCCTTAGTCTTCTCTGGTCACCCCCTCTATATAGCACTCTCCCCTGCCAATTCTCTATTACAGTATCCTGCCATTAGAATGCCTTCGTATCACTAAACATGATCTGAAATCACCTTTGTACTGGTTTATCACCACTTGTCTCTCTCACTGAAATATCCACTCCATGAGGGCAGGGATCTGATCTGCCTTGTCACTACTACCCCTACCCTCCTAGGGCCTAGGACAGTAGGGACATATGCGCAGGGGGGGGGCGCTCCATAAATATTTTTGAAAAATGAAACACATGGACATGTGATGGGATTTACCAATGTCCAAATTCATTCCACAAGCCTGATATAATACACAAAACCACAGTTGCCATAGAGATTTGATTACCTGTAGGACCAGTCATACCAATTTCTCTGAAGGTGACCTGCAGCCTACCCTGATGACCGTAGCCTACCCACCCCCCCTTTTTAAGATTTTATTTATTTATTTGACAGAGGGAGATAGCAAGAAGGGAACACAAGTAGGGGGAGTGGGAGAGGGAGAAGCAGGCTCCCCCAGGAGCAGGGAGCCCGATCTGGGGCTCCATCCCAGGACCCTGGGATCATGACCTGAACCGAAAGCAGCTGGTTAACCAACTGAGCCACCCAGGCGCCCAGATGAGGACTTCTTATGCACGCAGGCAGGCACATATCCAAAGTACGGCCTGCTAAATGCAGCCTGCCTTTGTAAGTAAAGGTTTATGGGAGCACAGCCGCTCTCCTATTTGGATGGATTGGAGCTACAAGGGTAGCAGTGAGTAGCTGCAACAGAGACCATATGGGCTGAAAACTACCCGGCATTTTATGAAAAGGTCTGACAAACCCTGAGCCTGAAGAAACCGAGAGGAGGCATCTGAGGCTTTGACTGCAGAGTTCACATAGGCACTGGCCTGGCGGTAACCATAGCTGGTGTTTCATCCGGGCCTGGTCTTGAGCTATATACTGTGCTAAGTGCTTGGAGTGTGTTATGTCCTGTGATTTCATTCTCATGACATCACTATCAGTAAGTTCTGACGGCAGAGGCTGCTGGAGGCCCAGTTCTTTGCCAGGGTCAGAAAGGTCAGTGACACAGGCAGAATTCAAAGCCAGACTCAGGTCTGTGCCCCCCGGAAACCTGCACCCGCACCCACTATGTTCTACAGCCTCCATGCAACGCGTTTTCCAGCTACATCCAGCAGAACCCTGAGCACGCTGAAGACTGGTCTGTCTCCTCAGAAGACCGCCGGGGTGTCCCCACGTTCTCGGGGGTGTTTCAGCCGTTCCTTCTATCTGCAATGGCTACTTTTTCTCTTTCTTGGTAGAAACCAATTTGTCAAGCCTCAGTTAAGCCCTCCTTCCCTGGGGGCTTCTCCTTGCTCTAGTGATTTTTTTTTTTTTAAGATTTTATTTATTTATTTGAGAGAGAAAGAGAGAGCACAGAGGAGAGGGAGAGGGAGAAGCAGGGAGCCCCAAGTGGTGATTTTAGAGCCCCGCTCTAGTGATTTTTTTAAATTCTCCCTCCAACCATCATACAAACTGTTGGGGGACAGAGGCTGCTTCTTACTCATACTGCACATGTATGCATCAAACACGCTCCTCAAAAACAAAATAGAACTCTCATGAAAACCACTGCCTTGGGGCGCCTGAGTGGCTCAGTTGGTTAAGCGTCTGCCTTTGGCTCAGGTCATGATCCCGGGGTCCTGGGATCGAGCCCCGTATCGGGCTCCCTGCTCAGTGGGGAGCCTGCTTCTCCCTCTCCCTCTGCCCCTCCCCCTGCTTGTGCACGCTCTCTCTCTCTCTCTCTGTCAAATAAATAAATAAATAAAATCTTAAAAAAAAAAAAGAAAGAAAGAAAAGAAAACCATTGCCTTCCCTCCCCTGGAGAACATACTATATAGTAGAACCACATGCCAATTCAAAATGCCAACACTGTCTTTGACTTGGACAGCTCTTTAACTATTAACAAATCAGCAACCGCAGGCTTTATTATCTGCCCCTGGGATGTTTCTGCCTCCTCTCCCTTTCTAGAACCTATGGAACTTGCTTTTCATGTAACGGTGCTATTAAACTCTCCAATTCTCTCGAACCCCCTGAACCCCGCCTTCATATCAAAAACACAAGTTCCCCTGGATCCAGGTGGGCTAACAGCCCTGTCACCTCTCCGGGGTCACAGTGCATGCTCCTCATCACAAAACCTGTGAAAATGGCTGAACTCAACAAGACTCCTTGGGAGAGTGGTTATACTTGGGCGTGTAGTTTCTGGGAGGGGGACAAGGGGGGCTCTTGGATGATGGTTATGTTCTGTTTCTCAGTCTAGGTGCTGGATGTGTGCATATGTTCACTTTGTGAGAACTCATACACTTAGGAGTGTAAGCATATTCTATTTTCTGTAAGTATGTTCTATTTCAATAAAAAGTTCTAAAATACCCTTTGCCAGGGCACCTGGGTGGCTCCAGTTGGTTAAGTGTCCGACTCTTGGTTTTGCCTTAGGTCATGCTCTCAGGGTCGTGGGATCAAGCCCCACATGGGGCTCTTCACTGGGCGTGGGGCCTGCTTGAGATTCTCTCTCTCCTCTCCTTCTGCCCCTCCCCCTGCATGCTCTCGCTCTTTCTCTAAAAGTAAATACATCTTTAAAATACCCTTTGCAAACACAGTAATACACAATGGATCTTTTTTTTTTTTTTGCAGAAATACACATCTAATTTTCTTCGGGGAACAACCTTCTAAAAGGATCGGCAAGACCGTTTTACTAGCAGAAGGATGAATGAAAGAAGAAAAGGCAAAGCAACTCTCAAGGCGCTAAATAACAAATTTAGGTGAGACTGGTGTTCAAGGACAAATGTGACCCCAAGCCTGCTAGGCCTCAACACCTATGGCTGTAGCCCATCCAATTCCTATTAGGAGCAGATACTCTGATTCAGAAAACCAAATGCACTTCATGATGCAAGAATATAAAACAGTTCCCTGAAACACAGTATACAAAGAAAGTGGGTAACAAGTCCAAATGATGTGGTATTAACAACCCTTAGGTAGTGAGGCACTTCGCCATCTTCAGAACCCTGTAGAAGTGAGGAGCTGGTTCTCCCACACACAGAAAAAGCTACCACTTGTGCTATGGACTGAATGTGTCCCTCCCCCCAAATTCGTAGGCTGAAATTCTACCCCAGGGTGTTGGTATTAGGAGACGGGGCCTTTGGGAGGTGCTGAGATCACGAGGGTGGAGCCCTCACGCTAGGGATTAATGCCCTAATAAAAGAGCTCCAGGAGAGGTCCCCTCTGTCTCCCCGATGTGAGGACTCAGGGGAAGTAAGCAGTCTGCAACAGGAGGAGGGCCCTCATCAGAACCCAACCAGGCTGGTCCCCTATTTTCAGGCTTCCAGCACTCAGAACTGTGACAAATAAATACCTGCTGTTTATAAGCCACCCAGTCCATGGAAGCTCGTTATAGCAGCCCGAACAGACTCGGACAACTTAACTAAGACTGGGTGGAGCGCCCTGCTCAACATTCTTTATACGCTCTCGTTAAATTTTCACAACCCTAATTTTATCCCTGCTTTTATAGATAAGAAAAATCAGGCGTAGAAAGGTTAAGGAAACTACCTAAGGTTAGAAGGTTACTAATTGGCAGGGCATGCAGCCACGCTCCAGAATCCATGTTCTTAACCGTGATGCTAGAGTCATGCCTTTGGCTGTGAGGCACCCAGCGACGGGTTTCCAGTTGCTAGTGTGGGACTTCTATCTTCCGGCATGCATTACAGCTCAATAAAACTGTGCTTGTCCGACGCTTACGATTATAAGAATCTTGACAAGCACACCCAACTCTTTCATAAATGGCATCCTGATTTACAGAGTGAATCTCTGTCTTGAAAAGATTCATGCTTACACCAATGACAGTGTCCATGTCTACCCACTATCTACCAGAACTTTCCCCATTTACATGTTGGAAATCCAGAGACAAAGTGCTTGGCCTACCTGAAGCCATTATCAGCCCAGATTAGATTAGAAGTGTCAGCAGTCTCCCTTTCTCTTCCATTATGAAAGATCTATCGCTTTTTAACAAAGCATTTGCTTATCCTGAACTCCTTGAGTAAGCAAAACCTATACCCCAATTGCATCAGCAAAGCTCAGGAAAAGTAAATAAACAAAACTTTTGTCCCATGTCTGCAAAGTTACTTTTAGTTGGGCTTTTAGAAGAACATTTCAGTAAGATCATTTTGGATCTACTTTTCTTTTAAGCCACATCGATCTCAGTGAAAGGTAAAACTGCTCAGCCTGTGTTACTTCTGAGAAATTTAAGTGTGTGTGTATGTGGGGGGGGGGCAACTGTTTTAAATATAATAGTTGATTTAATGAATTCTCTTCATCTTGGTTTGTTGAATTAAAATAATCTGATGACCCTTTCCTCCCCCTCTAAATCATTACCAGTTTCTAAAACTGTATCAGGGGAGCCAGGAACTCAAATGGGGGGATATGTATATATATTCACCGCACATATATATATATATGTATATGTGTGTGTGTGTATATATATATATATATATATAT
>NW_027397080.1:25598081-25598916 GCF_003265705.2 Callorhinus ursinus
TATATATATATATATATATATATATATATATATATATATATATATATTATTCACCGCATTCCTCAAATGACTGTCAATCCTGGTTTGGTTTTAAGAAAATAGGACCCTTTTCCAGATAAGCTGACTTCCTCACACATACAGTGACATACCCTTAATAGGCAGTATTTTTTCTACCTGGAACTGGGACAATGATGTCTACTGCAGGGAGCCCCAGACAGCAGGGTGTCTGTGTGCCACCAAGTTCCATGTGTCACCACCCAACTGCAGTCCCCGGGCACTTGGGGTTCTCAAAGCCCTGAAAAGAGCCGCTCCTCCCACTGCCATCCTTGAGCAAGACCATGCAGGGAACTTCCCGGGGTCAGAGGCGGCGTCCCCTAGAACCCGGAGAAGCGGAGGCTGCTTATGCCCGGCCTCCGCGCCCCGAAGGGGCTCCGGGTCGCGGCCCCACGGAGTGACGCAGGGCCCCCCGCCGGCCCCGGGGGAGCTCCGGGGATGCTGACCTCAACTTTGTTCTTTACAAACAGCTCGGAGGCCGCGGCGCTCACGTGAGCCGCCCCGCTTCCCCCGCAGCGGCCCCTGGCCCCCGGGGTCGCGGAGGGGAAGGGCGGTGTTCCCGAGCTCCGGGGGCGGGAGGGACTCCCCGGCCCCGGCGAGCGACCCGCGGCGGGGGAAGGAGAGAGGAGGGGGCGCCGGATGGGCCGGGGAGCTGGGTGGGGGCGGTCCGGCCGCGGGGAGAGCAGGCCACGCTCACCTTCTTCACCGACAGCGAGATGTTCTCCAGGATCCGGTCCTTCACCTCCCGCGGCTCCATGGCGGCGGCGCCGCCGCCGCCGCC
>NW_027397080.1:25599316-25654676 GCF_003265705.2 Callorhinus ursinus
GCGGCGGCGGCGGCGGCGGCGGCGGCAGCGGCGGCAGGAACTGATGTCAGGCGGGGCGGCGCCAAGGCCGGCGGTCGGGCTGGGCCGCCGGCGCCCGGACCCCCGCCGGATCTCCGGCTCCCGTCCCCGGGCCCCCCGGCGCCCGTCAGCCCCCAGCCCCTGCGGCCGGGGACCCCGGACACCCCCGCAGACCCGGGGCCGCCGAGCCCCAGCCCTTGTCGGCTCACAGCCCCTCGGGCCGCGGGCCGCGGAAACCCCCTCAGCCCGCAGACCTCACGGACCCCCAGATCCCCGCGGACCTCGGGCCCTTTCCGCTGCCCGTGCCAGCCCACAGACCCAGGTCTCCCGAGCCTCCTCAGCGACCCCGAGCCCCTCCACCCACTCCGGCCGGGGACCTCGGAGGCCCCCACAGATCTCAGGGATCCGGAGAGGCCGCCGCCCCCGCCGGGCAGAGCCATCCCCTCAGCCCACAGAGCCCACCTGTACCTTCCCTTTCCTTGGCCCAGAGGCCCTTGCCATGCCCGGGATCCTGAGAGCCACCCCCCCACCCCCCACTCAGTGCACAGACACCGGCTCCCCTCGCCCCAGAGACCCAGGGCCCCGGGCTTTTGGCAGCCTAGAGACCCAGGCACCCCCACCCCGACCGACCCAGAGACCCCAGCCCTCTGGCCCTCACTGGTGGCCCTGGCTCTCACCAGCCCAGAGAAGCCAGCCCCTCTCCTCAGTTCCTTAGCCTCCCGGCCCAATCTGAAACTTTCAGGCCATTTCAGGTCCCCGGTGCTCCTCCCCACCTCCAAAACACACCCTCTGCACTTCCCCCTTCAGTCGCAACACCCACTCTGATTCTTACCCATACCCAGTTCTTCAGGGGGTCCGCTTGCGCTGGGGACCCCAACTCCCTCAGCCCTGAAACCCACCATAACAATTCCCCTTATCCCCACACACCCCCCTCTCCAAATTCCCCTAAAGCCACCTACACTTAAAAGAGTTTTCAGTCTCCTACCTGGCTCACTTAGCTCATTTGGTCCCCAAATAAATGTATCCTGATACATCCATCAGTCCCTCTTTTTTATTCTTAAAAAAAAGTCAGTATGTATTCATTTTTCTTCACTTTATGAAATTGAGATATATAACAGTTTCAGGTGCACAGCATAATGATTCGATATTTGTATATATTATGAAATGATCAGTACCCTTTTTAATCTTAAGACACCCCAATTCTCAACTTTAGCTCCCTATTTTCCCTCTTCTCTACTCAGGCTATACCTCCCTCAGCCTCCCAGACCTGGTCACCTCAGCACCATTAAGAAACACTGATTCTACAGCGTATCCTCGATGGACCTCACCCCATACAGAACCAAAAGATCCCTCTCCATCCCTCAGTTTCCCCAGGAGAGACCCAAGATGGTGGTAGTTATTTGTTTGTTTAAGATTTTATTTTCAAGTAATTCTACACCCAGCGTGGGGTTCAAACTTACAACCCCAAGATCAAGAGTCGCATGCTCCACCCACTGAGCCAGCCCGGCGCCCATTGTTTTGTTTTTAAGTGACTGGATAGGGGGACAAGATGATGTGTCAAGAAAAGGAAAGAAAACAACTTGAGAAAATGCAATATTGCCACTTCAGGATCTGGGTCAAGAGTTTTCGATACTAATGATGATGATGGTGGTCAGTATTGAGTACTGACTATGTGCCATGAGCTGAACTAAGTGCTTTATATACATTTGTCTCATGCATTCTCACACAACGATTCCTGTACAGATGATGGAAGCCATTTGCATCCTGAGATCCCTTTACATTTCTTCATACTATTCTAGCCGGTGACCCTGTAGGGGCTTGGGCTAACCCTGGAGGAAAAGAAGCAAAGTCTCTAAACTGAGGGCATTTCTTATTAGTACTGAGTTCAGGAAAATAAGAAATAACAGCCTCCGTGGCGTCGGGCTACGACAGAATGACAGGTGGTGAAGAGGCTTCAGTCGCTGGGCAGGTGGAGAAAAGGCTGAGAACAGAGGACTCATTACTTTGAATGAGGGAAGAAATAGTAACGTGTCCAAAGGTGTTTGTGGCAAGGAGGAGGAAAGCTGCTTGGATGAGCAGTCCAAAAGCTCTGCTGCACTCCCTTCCCACAGGCTAGGGTGCCCACCTGTCGGAGGCAACTCTGGTTCATGAGAATCCATTCAGCCCAAAGTGGAACCAACTAGCATTGGGATATTTCCTTGCTGTTAAACAGTAAGACATCTTCTGGGCAGCAGCTTCTGCTGGGTGCCACCTTCCTATAAATGGCTGCTCATGGCTTGGGCACATGACGGCTTCAATGGACGTTTGGATTATTGGCTACATACCTGTGGTGTAAGATGGTGGCATTTTGCCATACTGTTTTCTTCTTCACACACTGGGGGATGGGCACATTCAACTTTTTACAACATTCAGGAGGAACATAGAGGCTTACTGCCTACCAAATTCCTAAGGTGGGCGCCTGGGTGGCTCAGTTGGTTAAGCATCTACCTTTGGCTCAAGTCATGATCCCAGGGTCCTGGGATTGAGTCCCATATCAGGCTCCCTGCTCGGCGGGGAGCCTGCTTCTCCCTCTCCCTCTGCCCCTGCCCCCCTACTCATGCTCTCTCTCTCATGCTCTCTTTCAAATCAACCAATTAAAAAAAAAAATTCTGAAGGTTTGCATGGGTAAATGGGTAGGAGAAAAGAGGCATATTTTAGTCTCACAAGACTTCTTACAGGGAACAAGAGGGGGCCAAGTGTGTGTTCACGTGCAGATAATTGCCCCATGCCCAGAGCTCAAATACGGGATTCACTGTTGCCCACCAAAGACAAGGCAACTCAGGGGGCACCTAGTGGGCTCCGTTGATAGAGCAGGTGACTCTTGATCTTGAGGTTGTGGGTTTGAGCCTCAGGTTGGGTGTAGAGATTACTTAAGAAAAAAAAAAAGGCAACCCAGAAAAGAACAAAACTAAAAAGCCCCAGGATGCCTATCAATTCTGTTATAGGGAGTCACTGAAGCTCATCCATTTATTGCACAAGACTTCTGATCATGTGGCAAGTGCATGAGACTCTGAGGCATCAGGAGTCAAAAGCCTCAGTTGACTCATGCTAAGGCCTCGGGCAAATCACTGTCTTAGTTTCCAAATCAGTGACACAGGAAAAATGACTTTGTTCTTCTTCTTCTAAATATTATCCCGACCTGTCTCCCACTGCTCAGCTCCATCAGGCCAGGGATGAAGTAGGGTAAGAAGGCACATTATAAAGAGTCCACAGACCTGGCCACCCACCAGGTCTTCTTCACTCTTCTTTCCAAATATGTGTGCTCCCTCAGAGAGGAAGGAGATAGCAAAAAATTCTGGCAGCTTTATCCTGCCACATCCTTTTTTTTTTTTTAAAGATTTATTTATTTATTTGAGAGAGAGAGAATGAGAGAGAGAGAGTACATGAGAGGGGGGAGGGTCAGAGGGAGAAGCAGGCCCCCTTACTGAGCAGGGAGCCCGACGTGGGACTCGATCCCGGGACTCCGGGATCATGACCTGAGCCGAAGGCAGTCGCCTAACCAACTGAGCCACCCAGGCGCCCTATCCTGCCACATCCTTAAAAGGTCACTGGACAGGATCATTTTTTAAAAAGGGGGAACAGGGGAATGGGTTAAATGGGTGATGGGTTAGGGAGGGCACTTGGGATGAGCACTGGGTGTTGTACGTAAGTGCTGATTCACTCTATTGTACACCTGAAACTAATATTACACTGTACGTTAACTAACTGGAATTTAAATTAAAATGGGGGGGAAAGGTGGAGGATAGTTTAAGAGACTCGTTCCTCCCTTGCCCCTTAACTCAAGGCAAATGTATTTGTGTTTCTGGAGGAGGGAGTGAATATTTCCTTGACCATCAGGCTTGTGAAGCTGAACCCCATCTGAGAAGGGGAGATAGCAGGGGCTGGTTGTACCTCACAGCAATGCTTGGTTTCCCTTAGTTTAACTCCAGCACCCACAAGCGCAGACAATCTACAGCTCTAAGACTGCATAAATCAAAACAAGGCAGCTTTACTACTGGGTATTTACCCCAAAGATACAGATGTAGTGTCTTTTAGCATTTCACATTTGCCTAACTTATAAATTGCCATGTGTCAAAATCATGGCTCTGTAATTGCTAAAGCATGATATGTCAGGTTATTTGAATATAATTACTTTTTGAAGTAATTGTGACCACAAAACATCTTTTTTACATGAAGAGCTGTACGTCATTTGAAATTACTCAAACGATGTCTTTCTGAAGCATAAATCCCAGGTACTTAGTGTTTTTAATAATACGGTGCAACTGCGGGGGTGGGGGCGGTGGGGAAGAAAAAAAGAATAATAATGAGAAAAGAAGCATTGACCTAAACCAACCACTATGTGGATTTTTTTGCAGCTTTTGTGGGAAATCAATTATTTTGGATGCTAAGGGGCAGCTGCAATCTGAAAAACAATCCAGTAAATGTATTTCATGTTCTGTAGCAGGCAGTTACCGACCAGTAAATAATGTCTTTGATACTTGCAATTGTTGCATACATAGTACTTTTGTTAAAAGGTGATTAGCTCTTGCCTGTATCTTACAGTGCCAATGTAATAAACTCCTCAGGTTTCCTGTAAAAGGAACCAGTGAGTGTATGTACATAAACTACAGAAATAGTATAGCAGACTATTTAAAAATTAGTGTTTGTCTACTTAGAATGCTGTTTAGCTTAAGACTTCTTAGGACATTTGTAAAAGCAACTTAAATCCAATTAGGTTTTTGACTATTTTTTTGTAATCAGAGATGGTTTTTACAAATGAAATAACATTTCAGTTAAAACATAGCAAAATACTGATCTTTGATAAAAAGTTGCCTTGTATATTTCTGTAAATTATACCCGTTCTGAAAAAGGTGTAATGCCCTAATGATAAAAATATTTCTAAACAAACAAAAAAAAAAGATACAGATGTAGTGATCCAAAGGGGCATCTGCGCCCCAATGTTTATAGCAGCAATGTCCACAATAGCCAAACTATGGGAAGAGCCCAAATGTCCATTGACAGATGAATGGATAAAGATGATGTAGGGTGTGTTTGTGTGTGTGTATGTGTGTGTTTATAAATAATGGAATATTAGTCACCAAAAAAAATGAAATCTTGCCATTTGCAACGACGTGGATAGAACTAAAGGGTATTATGCTAAGCGAAATAAGTCAATCAGTGAAAGCCAATTATCATATGATTTCACTCATATGTGAAATTTAAGAAACAAAACAGAGGATCATAGGGGAAGAGAGGAAAGAATAAAACAAGACGAAACCAGAGAGGAAGACAAACCCTAAGAGACTCTTAATCGTAGGGAACAAACTGAGGGTTGCTGGAGGGGAGGGAGGTGGAGGGGGAATGGGGTGGCTGGGTGATGGGCATTAAGGAAGGTACTCACGTGATATAATGAGCACTGGGTGTTATATAAGACTGATGAATCACTGACCTCTACCTCTGAAACCAATGATATGTTATATGGTAATTAACTGAATTTAAATTTTTAAAAAAAGGCAGCTTTACTCGAGGTGATTTTATTTTATTATTATTTTTAAAAGATTTTTATGAATTTTTTTAAAGATTTTATTTATTTATTTGACAGAGAGAGAGCACAAGCAGGGAGAGGGGCAGGCAGAGGGAGAGGGAGAAGCAGACTCCCCACTGAGCAGGGAGCCTGATGTGGGGCTCGATCCCAGGACCCTGAGATCATGACCTGAGCCAAAAGCCGACGCTTAACTGACTAAGCCACCCAGGTGCCCCTATTTTTAAGATTTTTAAGTAATCTCCATACCCAATGTAGGGCTCAAACTCACAACTCCAAGATCAAGAGTCGCACCCTCCACTGACTAAGCCAGCCAGGTGGGACTAGGTGATTTTATTTTAAAATGTTGAACATTCAGGGGCACCTGGCTGGCTCAGTCAGAAGAACACATGACTCTTGATTTTGGAGTTGTGAGCTTGAGCCCCACACTGGGTGTAGAGATGACTTAAAAAATAATAATAGGGCGCCTGGGTGGCTCAGTTGGTTAAGCGACTGCCTTCGGCTCAGGTCATGATCCTGGAGTCCCGGGATCGAGTCCCGCATCGGACTCCCTGCTCAGCGGGGAGTCTGCTTCTCCCTCTGACCCTCTTCCCTCTCATGCTCTCTATCTCCCATTCTCTCTCTCTTTCAAATAAATAAATAAAAATCTTTAAAAAAAATAATAATAATAAACTTTTTTTTTAATGTTGAACATCCAGTTCCTTCCTCATGACTGTCCAGTCCCAGCAAGATGGGTTGGTGAAAATTGGGAAATTGTTCAACCTCCTAGTTTAAAAGCCTCCAACATCCTCCCGTGGCGGCATCTGGAATGACATCCAGACACTTCTCTGGCCTCCAAGGCCATAGCTGACCTGATCCAGCCTCTCTCCCTGACTCATCTCCTAATCCTGGTGTGTGTAGGCATGGCTATATTATCAAGTGCTCTCTAATGGAGCGTGAATAGAAATAAAGTGATCCACTTCTAGGCTGGGCTTCGAAGGAGATGGGTACTCCTCCTTGCTGTTTCTTCTGCAAGGTAGGATGAAGCAAAGGGGATGTCTGATTGACAGGATGTGAAGAGGGTGGCTCCCTACATCACTGCAGGGAGCAGAGCTGCCCATCAACCGGGAACACTTGTCTTGGACTATAACATAATCAAAATGAAAAACTTCTTTTGTAACAAATTATTGGAATTTTTGGCCTCTTTGTTCCCTCAGTCTAGCCTAACATTATATATTCCGAGTCTTCACCTGGGAGGACCCTTCTTGGCCTGTTAGGTCTCAATTTATTTTTCTTTATTTATTTTTAAAATATTTTATTTATTTATTTGACAGAGAAAGACACAGCGAGAGAGGGAACACAAGCAGGGGGAGTGGGAGAGGGAGAAGCAGTCTTCCCGTGGAGCAGGGAGCCCGATGCGGGGCTCGATCCCAGGACCCTGGGATCATGACCTGAGCTGAAGGCTGACGCCCAACAACTGAGCCACCCAGGCGCCCCTAGGTCTCAATTTAAATGTTAGCTTCACCAAAGAACTTTCTCCTTGGTTGTTCAACATTAAGTAGCCCCTAGTCCTTTCCAGCATGCAAAACTACTAAATTTTTTAAAAAGATTTTATTTGTTTATCTGAGAGAGAGAGAGAGAGAGAGAGAGAGAGAGAGAGAAACAGCAGGGGTAGGGGCAGAGGGAGAGGGAGAAGCAGGCTCCCCGCGGAGCAGGGAGCCCAATTCGGGCCTCGATCCCAGGACTCCGGGATCATGACCTGAGCCGAAGGCAGATGCCTAACCAACTGAACCACCTGGGTGCCCCGAAAGCTGCCTCTCTTTACACCTGATCTGGGCCTTTCCGTTCCAGAAGGTAAAGGATGAGGAAATATAGTCAAAGCCCATATGACCACTGGCTGAGGGGTGCTGTTTGCCAACATCCCAAATTAGTTGTGTATGTGGGTATAATAAAAAGTACTACTTCACATGGAAGCCTGCAAACTTACTAACCCCAGAATGTCATCTGTCTTTTAAAATCTACATTAAACTCAGGGAGCCTGGGTGGCTCGGTCAGTTAAGCGTCTGCCTTCAGCTCAGGTCATGATCCCAGGGTCCTGGGATCGAGTCCGGCTTTGGGCTCCTTGCTCACTGGGGAGCCTGCTTCTCCCTCTGCCTCTGCCTCCCGCTTCCCCTGCTTGTGCTCTTTCTCTCTGTGTCGAATAAATAAATAAAATATTTAGGTACCGGGGGCACAGCAGTGAGAAGGACAGGCATAAATCCCTACCCTCCTGGGGCTTACATTCTAACGGGAGAGAAAGACAGTCAACAGAAGTGAAATGCTGGTATGTTGGGTAGTGCTTAGCGCTATGGAGAAAAATGAAGGGAAATGACGGAGAAGGGGGTGGGTGGCTTGAATTTTAGATGGAGTAGCCAGGGAAGGCCTTTACGGAGATGATATTTGCATAAAGACCCAAAGGATGTGAAAGAAAAAGCCATGAAGGTGTCTGAGGATGGGGCCTTCCTGAGTAAGGAAATAACCAGTACAGAGGCCCTGACGTGGGAAAAATTATGGTGAGCTCATGGAATACGGAGGGCGGGGTGGCCTCCGTATGGAGGCCATGGATGAGTGAAGGGGAAAGGAGGAGGAGGGGAGGTGCATAGGGGCCTTGGAGGCGTTCGGAGGACTTCTGCTTTCACCCCGAGTGGGATGGGGACCCGTTGACAGACAGGTGTGATTTGGTTTAACAGAATCGTGCTGGCTGTATTTACCACAAAGATACAAACGTAGGGATACGAAGGGGTACGTGCACCCCAATGTTTATAGCAGCAATGTCCACAATAGCCAAACTGTGGAAAGAGCCAAGATGTCCATCGACAGATGAATGGATAAAGAAGATGTGGTATATATACGCCATGGAATATTATGCAGCCATCCAAAGGAATGACATCTTGCCATTTGCAACGACGTGGATGGAACTGGAGGGTGTTATGCTGAGTGAAATAAGTCAATCAGAGAAAGACATGTAGCATATGACCTCGCCGATATGAGGAATTCTTAATCTCAGGAAACAAGCTGAGGGTTGCTGGAGTGGTGGGGGGTGGGTGGGAGGGGGTGGCTGGGTGATAGACATTGGGGCGGGTATGTGCTATGGTGAGCGCTGTGAATTGTGCAAGACTGTTGAATCACAGATCTGTACTTCTGAAACAAATAATGCAATATATGTTAAGAAAAAAAAAAGAAGATAGCAGGAGGGGAAGAATGAAGGGGAGTAAGTCGGAGGGGGAGACAAACCATGAGAGACGATGGACTCTGAAAAACAAACTGAGGGTTCTAGGTGGGGGGATGGGTTAGCCTGGTGATGGGTATTAAAGAGGGCACGTTCTGCGTGGAGCACTGGGTGTTATGCACAAACAATGAATCACGGAACACTACATCAAAAACTAATGATGTAATGTATGGTGATTAACATAACAATAAAAAATTTAAAGTTAAAAAAAAAAAGAATCATGCTGGCTGTTGTGCTAAGGAAGAATAGAATGTAGGTAGAGGTGCCTGGGTGGCTCAGTCGGTTAAGTGGCCTGACTCTTGATTTTGGCTCAGGTGGTGATCTCAGGGTCCTGGGATCCAGCCCCACCACAGGCTCGTGCTCAGCAGGGAGTCTGCTTGAGGATTCCCCCTCTCTTTCTACCCCTCCCCCCTCTCTCAAATAAATAAATGAATCTTAAAAAAAAAAAAAAAAACTGGAGGTAGGCAGGGGCAGGAGCAGAGAGACCCAGGGGAGAGATGATGGGGCCTGGGACCAGGGGTCTAGAAATGATTGAATTTTTAAAAATTGAATTTTATTCATTTATTTGAGGGAGAGAGAGAGAGCACGAGCAGGGGGAGGAGCAGAGGGAGAGAGACAAGCAGACTCCACACAAAGCGCGGAGCCCAACACAGGGCTTGATCCTGCAACCCCAAGATCCCAGCAGTAATCAAGAGTTGGAGGCTTAACGGACTGAGGTTATAGTGGGATTTTGAATCTATTTTGAAGTGCAGCCAATAGGCTTTAGGATGAATGGGATGTAGGTTGTGAAGGATGAGTCAAGGTCTTAGAGCGAGCAGCTGGAAGGATGCTGCTGCCAGTTGCTCTTGATTTCTCAGGGAGGACGGAGAGGAGCAGGTTTGGGGGTGGGGGGTGCAAGGGGTATAGTTCTAGTTCAGGCCCTGCAATTTCAGATACCTGGAGTCGAACAGTCGAATTTTCTAGGAGGAACCAAACCACTCTAGCTCTAATCTTTTTTTTTTTAGGACAAAATCCATACATAAAGATTGGTATGGCTGGTTAATCCCATTAGTACACTAATAGGTCTGAACAAGGAAGCAGTATCCGGTGACAATTTAGCCCTTTTATGTAAGACAGCAATAAGCTGGGGCACCTGGGTGGCTCAGTTGGTTAAGTGACTGACTTCGGCTCAGGTCATGATTCCAGGGCCCTGGGATCGAGCCCCGCATCGGGCTCCCTGCTCGGCGGGAAGCCTGCTTCTCCCTCTCCCACTCCCCCTGCTTGTGTTCCCTTTCTCGCTGCCTCTCTCTCTCTCTGTTAGATAAATAAATAAAATCTTTAATTAAAAAAAAGATGGCAATAAGCTCTGCTTACCACATATTTTGAAATTTAGAACTATGTTCTTTTTTGAACTTTTTTTCTATTTCTTTGTATTTCTACTTTTAAACGAATATCCTACCCTTTTCTTACATTTTCCTCCTCCAAGCTATAGATAGATTCATGTCATAAACCCCCAATGCATTTACTTCCCTGATACTTTTATTTATTTAATAATCTCTACACCCAACATGGGGCTTGAACCCTCAACCCCAAGATTGAGAATCACAGGCTCTTCCAACTGAGCCAGCCAGGCACCCCACTTCCCTGATACTTTCAAAGTTTTGTTTTTAATAAAGATGCAGTAAATTCCCCTTTCTTTGTGCCAAGGACCCATAATTCTTTCCACTAATAACTAATGTCTCACAATTTCTATCACTCTATCAAGTACTAGAAATTTCATTTCAAATGAAATGATTATCAAAGGATTGAGATCTGAAAAATGGCAATATAATTCTTACTTCCAACTAGAAGTAGCCTTTGCTCTCATTATTCTTTTTTTTTGGAATATTTTATTTATTTATTTTTTTAGAGAGAGAGAGAAAGAGAGGGCTCGATGAGAGGGAGGGGCAGAGGGAGAGGGAGAGAAGCGACTCCATGCTGAGCATGGAGCCCAATGCAGGGCTTGATCCCATGACCTGGAGATCATGACCTGAGCTGAAACCAAGAGTCTTAACTGACTGAGCCACCCAGGCACCTCTGCTCTCATCATTCTTCTTAGATAGGCAAGGAACCCTAACAGAACAAGGGGGGATATGTCTAAGCTCCTCCCCATATATACCAGCTTTTCCAGGTACATTGAAATCTTCTCAAGTAAAGGCCCCACAATACAAACCATACAGAAAGCAATGACTCCACATTGGTCAACACCCTAAGGTGTTTCTAAGTTACTCATTAATCTCAAAATGGTTCATTTTAAGTCTTAAGATTAAGATTTATTTTAGAGAGACAGACAGAGACAGAGAGAGTGAGCATGCACAGAGGGGCAGAGGAAGAGGGAGAGAAGCCGACTCCCTGCTGAGCATTGAGCCCAACATGGGGCTCGATCCCATGACCCATGAGATCATGACTTGAGCCGAAATCAAGAGTCGGACACTTAACAGACTGAGCCATCCAGGCGCTCTAAGTCACTTAAATTAAAAAAAAAAAAAAAAAAAAGTTAACACACAGCATTTCCAAGCTTTAGGACAGAAAAGAGATTGTCCTGATACCCTCCACAAGAAATTGACTCTCAGTAGTTCAGAATGAGGGGTCTCAATTTGTGAATATATAACTGGGAGTCAAGACAAGGCTCTGTCTCCACCAGACATTAGAAAATGGATATTCCTTTGAGATGAAAACTGGGTTAGTTGATCTCTTCTTACTGGGCACAGAGCTAGCCTACATTTCTCTGCCTCTCCTTCAGCTAGGTGTGGCCAGTTCCTGAGGTTTTCATTGGTTTTGTGTGGGAAATGATAGGTACCGTTTCCAGGTCTGGCCTATAAAACCCACTTGAGCTCGATTCTCTCTTCCATTATTTTCCAGTGTGATGTTGAAGCCAGGGCAAGCTTGGAAGCCAGGTGAAATGGCAGAGCTGCTCCAAGCCTGTTTCCCAAATGACAGTGTGAAGAGTCCTCCTATCTCCACTGACTTGGGCCCACACAGTGGGCTGTTAGTGAAGGAGAGATAAGGTTCTGTTATGTTAAGCTACTGATAGTTGGGTTGGGTATCTTACAGCAGTTAGCTTATCTTAATACAGAAATTGGTACTAATTTTATTTTATTTTTTATTTATTTTTTTTAAAGATTTTATTTATTTATTTGAGAGAGAGAGAATGAGAGACAGAGAGCAACTAGAGGGAAGAGGGTCAGAGGGAGAAGCAGACTCCCTGCTCAGCAGGGAGCCCAATGCGGGACTCGATCCCGGGACTCCAGGATCATGACCTGAGCCGAAGGCAGTTGCTTAACCAACTGAGCCACCCAGGTGCCCCACTAATTTTATTCACCATAAAAACCTAAAAGAGACCTTGTCTTGGTGGTCAAGAAGAAAACTGATGTACGGAGGCTGGAAAAATGGAGGTGCTTCTTATCCAGAGGGTGAAACATCTGGTAGAACTCCCTGTGGCACCTCGGATGGTCCGCTACGTTAACTACATAGCCTGAAGCTCAGGTCCACAAGGAAAGGTTGAAAAGTCAGGTTAGTGTGTTGACTTTGACATTATGAGAAAGACACAAGTTTAGGAAAGAATTGGCTTGTTGCAAGCAGAATTGAAAAGGAATGGGGCCAAGAAACTTGGAGCCTTGAATTCAGGGTTGTTCGAGTGAATTTCCTTGTTCTGGACTTCAGATAGTAAGAGCTAAGTTTGAAATAGCCTTTGAATACCAAGGCCTAGTAAGACTCAGCCCTGTAGTAAAAATCATATTAAGTTTTTCCCATTCAAACCTATTTCAGATAAACTCTAGATGCCCGAGGGCAGACTGGAAGTGAGAAAGCAAAGAAATGAATCATGCTTGAGGATTGTGTACATGAAAGAACCCTTGAGTGTGGTTACTGGCAATGCAGGATTGACTGGAGCAAATAATCAGAAGCCCCTTAAGTGTTACTGAGTAAATTGTTTTGCCAAAAATCTACAAATCCAGAGTTCAAAAGCCATGGACTCTTTTCCTTTTTTTTTTTTTTTTAAGATTTTATTTATTTATTTGAGAGAGAGAGAGAATGAGAGATAGAAAGCACGAGAGGGAAGAGGGTCGGAGGGAGAAGCAGACTCCCCGCCGAGCAGGGAGCCCGATGCGGGACTCGATCCCGGGACTCCAGGATCATGACCTGAGCCGAAGGCAGTCGCTTAACCAACTGAGCCACCCAGGCGCCCGCCATGGACTCTTTTCCAAGCCTTTACACAACCCCTAGTCCCCAGACCTGTGCCAGCGTAAGCTAACAGAGGCGCCTAACTCCCAAGGAAGGCAGACGGAACACCTGCTTCAGGTGGGGCCATGGACAATGGACAAGGGAGTTCCCTCCACAAGAGGTAATTAGATTTTTAAGTAGAGGAACTTCCCCAACCACCTCACGATGGCTGCATTTCTTATTCTCTTTTCTGAATGGGATTTGCCATCGCGGTTATTCTGTCCCTGGGTCAACACGGGGGGTGCGGTGGGAGCACAGAACTTGACCTTGAGTTCGATTTGCTAGACCATAAAGAGGCACAATCAAGACCTGAAGGACAGGGCATCACAGGAGATTCTGGACTGAGGTTGGCTGAGTGCCTGAATGGGATATGGAGCCATCTTGTGGGGGGGGGGCGTTGAAGCACTGCCGATACCTCACTGTACCACTCACCCTGGGCACATGAGTAGATTAGGTTTCCCAGCCTCCCTTGCACTTTGGTCTGGCTGTGTGACTGAGTTCCAGTCAGGGAAACGTGGGTAGGGAAGTGACATGTATACACCACTTCCAGGCCTGGTAGAAAAACTTCTACGAACAGCCCTCATTCTCTTCTCCTGGTATGTCATTGGAAGCCACATGCGGAAGAAAGCAGAGCCCTGGCAGCCTAGGACCCTGAATGACTGACTGCATGGGGCAGAGCCAGATCCGAAGGTTGGGATTGCCTAACTTCTGGAAACTGCATTCAGCATCCTCAAATCCTTCCCATGACACAATGAGTATTAGCTAATATCTAAGAGCACTTAGTATGTGCCAGGTGCTATGCTAAGCATTTTACATGTATTAACTTGTTTAATCCCTACAACCATCCAGATGGTCCCCATTTTGTAGATGAGACGGAGGCACAGAAAGGTTAGGAAACTTACCCAAAGTCACATAGCCAGCAAGTGGCAAAGTGGCCTGGCTCCAGAGGCTGGTCTAACCGCAACACCCTATCACAATGTCTGTCACTGTGCATTGGCTGCCCACGGGGTCACAGATGCATGTCTCTGACACGAGCAGGCGGCTGTGCCCCTGCAGTGGTCATCTGGAAGTCCCTTTAATGGCTTGGAGATACCCATTTCTTGTGAGGTCCAGGCAGATGGTTGCAAATCACAGTACCTGGGTAGGGGTTATTTAAAGGGGCAGGAAGACAGACAAAGACTAAAGTAACCATCTCAAAAGAAACTGATCAAACAAGAGTCTTATGATAAAAACTTTATTGTCTTAAATATCAAATGTTTTACACATCACTTTTTCTTCAGAAAGTTCCTATTAAAAAAAGAAAAATAAAGTGTTTCGATTATTTAGGGCTGACTTAACATTTCAGTATGTGACAAAAAACTCAAACCCAAATGCATCTAGTTCACTCAGCTGCAGACAGGTCCTATGTCCAGCCCCTAAACCAAGGGCACAGTGCAGCCAACTGTGGGATTCCTGAGTTTGGTTCTCTTAAGTTCTCAGAGTTTTCCCAACTCTCAAAACCAAAGCACTATGGGAGTGACTAAGCTATTGGCAAGCCTGTTTTGCCAATCCGCCTAGTTTTTTTAAAGATGCAGTAGTCTCAAAGCTCAAAGAAAAGTCAGAAAAGCAATACATGAGCAATTGCAAGAACAAAGGGGAAAAGAAGGGTTTCTATTTGCTAAGATTTGCCAAATATGGCTACAAAACTGGTAAACAAACCTTACTCGAGAGTGAAGGCCATTAGCCCAACTTGCCATGAAGACGAGATTCTGAATAAAAACGAGCAAATCAATTTTCATTGCAGGTGCACAGTGAAGAAAGCAATATAATCGGTATGTTCAACTGCTCTGAGTGCATCACTATTTCAAAAGGATGATCGTGAGAATAGAGAATGGAATATAATAATTCAGAGAGAAAGGTCTCAAGATAGGAGGCATACACTCAGAAAGCTGTGGGGCCTTCAGGGAAAGAAAAAGAAGTCTGGTCAGCATCAGGTAATCTCAGGCTGAAGGAATCTGGAAAATCTGGAAACCAACTGGCTGATCTGACTGCCTCTGGTAGGAGATTGAGAGAGGTCTCCTCCCTTTAAGCCACAAATGCATTCATTCAAGGTTGTGTGTAAAGCAAGCTCCTGGTAAACAAAATCTTTTCCCATCAGACATGGATTTTCCCAGGGAAAAATATCCAACATGCCCCTTCCCCAAGTTGGCTAACGAGAACGTTCTTATTTACGTATTTAAAGAAATACAGTTCTGTAAAAATCTAATTTTGTGTTCTACGCCCCCACCACCCCAGGTCTTCTGTCATCTGCCTAACTTTTTTAGATAAAAGAAACATTCTCTAACTCCTACACCCTTGAACCATTTTCTCTGTAGATTTCATTCCTCAAAATTGCGCCCTGAAACTTACCAGCTAAATCCCTCTCACCTTTTACAGCCCCGAGAGGGTCTAGATTACCAGTTACCAATACATATCTGATAAACTTTTGAGTTTTCTAATTTTAAGCCTCAGAAGTCACTAGTAGTCAGGTCCAGAAATTCTACCTGTATGCCTCAGGATTACAACATACATGGTGACATTTTAAATAATGGGTCGAAGAATGTCCTTTTGATGGACCTGTCCTGTCAAAGATTTGGTAGAGCCCTGGGTAATCTTCTTGTCAATAATCCTGCCCACCATCCGGTGCCATCGCTTGCTACGTTTTCTGCTCTAGATTCCCATTTCCACATCCTGCACTCAGCTTCTTTTAAAACAGCAAATCCTGCAGGATCCTCTGCTAAGTCCCGTTGGCCCAGATGGTCTGTATTCCAGAGCAGCCGTGCTCAAAGAGGGAGTGGGGAGGATGCCGCAGCACACTCCACATTTCTATCCTGCGTGGAAGGGTATCCTGATGGGAGGAAAAGCTGTCACTGGTGTGTACTTGCGATCATCTCCCATTTACTTGCACTTCTATCCTGCCCATTTCCCCTTGTCCCCCGGCAGCATAAATTATTTCCAAATCATTTATACTGATCTCTTCAAGTATTTCTATCAAATGTTGGAACATTTTTTGTTGGTTTCTGATTCTATTAAAAAGTAATGACTTTTTAGAGCAGTTTGAGGCTCACAGCATCTTATTCCATTTTGAGCCCAATTTTCCCAATCTCCTCTGAATTTGAACCAGATCATTCTAATATGACTTTGGAAAATAAAACCATGCTAACAGGCAAAAACAGATCTTGCTCTTCTTAAGGCTAAAATTTGTTTCATGTCTCTTTACTAGACAGAACTTCATGAGGGCAGCCTTCCAATCTGATTTAGTCACCCCTGTATCCCCAGTGCTCCCCAGTACTGGGCACACAGGCACTTAATGTCTGATGAATAAATCAATACACACTTTTTTTTTTTTAAAGTAAACTCTACCCCCAATGTGGGGCTCAAACTCACAATCCTAAGATCAAGAGTTGCATGTTCTAATGACTGAGCCAGGCAGGTACCCCATGAATCAATGAAATCTTATTTAAAGACTCATACTGTATAGCCTTCAAGAGTACCAGATTTTCTTGAATTCTGTCTTAACCACCACAATATAGATAGTGCAACAAACAACATAATAAACATCTAGAAACCATTTTTTTTGGTACTCTCGATGCAAAAAAGCCCTATTATAATTCTTCTATCTAGGGAAGTCTAAAGATTTGATGCAGGATAATTCTGAATTAACAATGAGGGTGAGTCTTAAGACCACTCCATGCATAGCCTCTATCTTTAGGAAGGACATTTTCAAACTTTCCCTCCGATACTTCCACTTTTATTTCCCACCAAAATGTGATGCTTCTGCTATTTGGAGAAACTAAGGCACAAGAGAAAATCAAGTACATCAAAGGTTTACCCCTAAATTATTTATTCAATGAACTCCTAGGAACACCTCACTAACACTGAGAGGCCTCTAAGGTACACAACTTAAGCCATGATTTTACATTTCTAGTTCTCAAGGACACGCTTCGAATTTACTCCGTTGTTAAGAGGAACTGGAGTTTTTTATTCTTTCAGAAAAAAAGCTATTTTTTTTATTTTTATGGAACTCCTAATACAAAAAGGTTAACATTCCATCTTCTGGGAAAGGAAACTCCTAATAACTTGTTTCTTTCTAGTTCAGCCACAGACTATACTAAGTCACCAAATTCAAAGGAGAAATTTGGCGTTTTGGTATTTGTGCTAGAGAACAGAAGAATGCATAATCTAATTAGCTTATCTTAGGATATGTTACCAGTGATAACAAGTTTGAAATACATCGCAGTTCAATTATCCTGCTTGCTCTCATTACAGGCGGCAAACAGGTAGGAAAAGGAAGTCAGAATGCACTGGAACTTTCCTGGCCAGTTATTTGCAAGGCTGTTTTTATATATATCGTCGGATAAAAGCCACTGTAAGTGGAGAATATATCTGTAGATACAAAAACTGTTTGCTTTTCAGTCTATGTAAAATTAACTGTAGGATATTTGTCAATCACTCACACACACACACACACACGAGCTGATGGTTAAATCAACTAAGTTTTTATGGCTTTTACTAGAGATAGAAAGCTGTGCTAAGGGAAGAACAGGCAGATTCCATTTTAACTAGTTATAAAATCGGTGACACAGAGTCTCATGTATCTTTCCATTTTTATGCAACCCTCTCTTGCTAGAGAATTGCTTTGGGAAAAAACACATGGGTTGTGTCTTCCTTTAGTACATATGGAGACGAGGAGCTCTGGGAGGTTTCATAGGCTCCAAGGCAGAACAGTTTTAACACACACCCACCATCTATCCCGTTCTCTTTGCCAAGCAACTGGTTATCTTTATATGTTAATGGCTAAGGCCCAAACTGTGGGATGAAGGCTACTGGCTGATGTCTGGAGGCCTAAACAGGTCCAAGTGGAAATCATTCTTATCAGCTCCAATGAGCAAAATCTACAGCCTCAGCACAGCTGTCAGGTCACCAAGCACATTGCTGCACACGCGCATCAACTTAGGGTAAACTGCAGAAGTCATACAGGACAATCTTCTCCTCTCTTTGGTGAATAAACAGAGACCACCCTTGGACGTGAGTGCTGACCACAGAACCGTCCATTACTGGTTGTGGCAAAGAAGCTGTCAGTAAAGTGGCCCATTACTGCTTATGGCTGACCAGTATCAGTATTTTAGCAACCAGAGGAGTTCACAATGATTTTATCTTACTTTAAGAGAAGTTAATCTTGAATTTCTTCACTTTTTAAAAAAAGGTTATTTTAACTTTTTTTTTTTTTTAAATAATCTCTACATCCAACGTGAGGCTCGAACTCACGACCCTGGGATCAAGAGTCGCATATTCTTCCGACTGAGCCAGCCAGGCGCCCCAAATGTCTGCACTTTCAAAAAAACTGACAATGAAGGTTCACTAGTGTCATGTTCCTTAATTCCCTTTGTGTTTTAAGAACTGCAAAATTTAAGAATGATTCAAGATCCTAACAATGTCAACAACTTCACTTTCATACAAATGATGGAACAGGAAATAAGGTTTTAAAAATCGAAGCAATTATACACTGAAAAATAAATGATGAAAAAGGACCAGGATATTTGGCAAGTGGGTTCAGCTCATTCATTCAAAGCACTACTAACAAGAATACATGTACAACTATAGGCCTATTCAATTTTCTCCTAAAAATAAATATACATATGTAGTAAAAAGCTATTATAATAAAACCTTTTCCAGGCTGATATTCTATATTCCACCTGGGATTGATTCCCAAATCTCTGCACTGTGAAAACTGAGCAGCCAAGCCTCTGAGCAGTACGTCACTACCCAGACAGAAGACTATGAGGCCCATCTTCACGCAGAGGCCTTTTTGGAGGAGTCTGTTTTCATCGATAACTTCCCCCACCTCACACCAAACCCACTTCGCAACCTTAAAAGATTTATAAGCTTAGAATAAATTCCCAATTACCACCCATAAAGCAAATACAGGGGCCATTGCATTGCTACTAGATTTTGCTTCAATCATAGCACCAACTACTTAATTACAATCACAGCTCTAAGAGTCGGTTGACAGAAATCCTATATGCAGTTTCCTAGTGCATCTTACATCTTTGGTGTGGGGCAGGCAAAAGGGTCTGCGACATGTGATTGTCTAAAAGAACATCTTAAAGACAACCTGGCTGACCCGCTGTTCTGAATGCCCTCTTGAAAACAGTAAACCACAACTCCTTCTGTCAACCATCTCCTAACTTCAGATCATGATGAATCTATGTGACTTTCTATCACATCACTAAAGTCTCATTAACACACAGACAAATATCACAGCAAAAGGAAAAGATGGAATAGGGTAGAAGAGAAACGTCTCTAAGTGCCCCCAAATAAAAATTTCAAAAACTCCTGAGATATGAGCCTCCATTTTGATTGTGCTCAATGACTCGAATTTTGATGGAAAGAATAAGCTTCCGAAGAGAGTAAGACTTTAGACAAAAATCATTTAACACTAAGTTCACGAATCACCCTTTCAAAGCATCTGTTTCAAACACACTGCGAACCACAACTTGGAATCGGGAGTTATTCTCAAGATTCTTTTCAATAAAACCAAGATTTTGGATTCCTGCTAGGTACGTAAGAGAGTTTATTTTCCAGGAAAAACTACCTAAAACCTATCCAGTAGGATTATTGCACAGTGGGGCCCACAGGACAATGGTTTCCAAGGGCTAGTCCTCATATAAAAAAAGGCCACAATAAATACATCTATATACTATGCCCCACTCTACCTTGACATGGTAAACACAAATATGATGCATCTTGCTTTAAAAAAGAAACTCCTGAGGAAAGAAAGGGATGGAAATCTCTACCCAAGGCCACTTGAGTCAGAAACTGCAGTTACTATTTCCGGTGCCATGAAGGACACTCAACAAAGAGACTGACCATTCCAAGCACCAAGATGAACCAGTGACAAGGTTATCCCACTTCATAATATTTCACTCAGATCACAGCTCAACCTGAGCTTTACAAGTTCCTAGTAGATGAGCTTCCAAAGGAAATAAACTTCTGGCAATCAACCCATTAGCAGATCTTTAAGTTCCTCATTAATCACTAAAGGTTGAGGTGTGATCAGTAAGATGCTAGCAAACCCACTCTCTAATCAATTCCAGTGTTTCGGCCATTTTTCACTCCTAGTTCTTGAAACATCACCAGGACATTTGCAAATGGAATTACAGACTCTTCCCTTTTCTTATCTGGGTAGCACCATGTTTCACTCTGATGTTGACTCCCCCGCTCCCCCCCCCAGTGCCCCACCCCAAATACTTGGCAATCCATGCAGCAGCCTATGATGCACAAAGCAGCCCAAGTTCTAAACCCTCCCACCTCATCCCATAAAAAGGTCAAATCCTAACCAAACAAATAAAAACATACCACTCTAAGAGATATTATTCAACTATTCCTCAATTTTCTGTTATAACTGATGATTCATCAATACACAGAGCACTAAGTGTAATTCCAAACACCAAACCATGTGATCCAGTTTGTAAATGGACAACTGAGCCAACAAGCCATACCTTGCCTACAGCACATACACAGCCAAAATGGGAAGCTGATTTGCTTCTAGCTGCATGGGAGGTGGGACTTCTCATGGCTTCTGCTTTTTAAAGCATTCACTCTCATTCTAAAATGGTATGCTATACACAAAACCATCAATTTTATTCCAGAATACATCATCTTAATGATAATAAAAAGCTTTTGTATGCACATTACTGCCAATACATTTAAAAAGGCCCAAATTTTAACAAAGAGAATAGACAAATTCATCAGACAAGAGATAAGTTACTTTGGCCGAAAAAAATCCTTAAAAAAAATCTGGCTCAACATTCTGCTTGCAGGTTTCTACATATTCTGTATATGTGGTGAGTGTGTGCGTGTGTGTGTGTGCGTGTATAGCTTTTTTAAAGGGAATGGAGTATGGTCTAGCCCCCTTTTCCATGGTTATGTAGGAACTACAATGTTCTTTGCTAGCAAAACAAGAAGTGCAAGGTCTGCATTTCCACCAACTCGATGCAAAGCCCCAAGAGCTTCCTGCAAAGTGAAGCCGGCACGGAGAATGCGGTCAATGTCTGCGGCGGGGAAAATTAATGGTGAAAGAATGGAGGGACTTGATGGCTGGCTGGGAGGCGGTTCACATTCAAGAAGTGGTCCTGCAGCTTCGGGACAGACATCTTCTCTGGTCTCAGGCCTGTCTGGCACTGGCTTGTGTGTGCCCTGGCCCAAATCTTGAACCAGTATGAAATTGGACAAGGACTTCGCTTGCTCACAAGTGTGACTGACTGCATCCTCCTCACCAGCTAAGCGTTTGGGTGGAATGTCTACACCTAAGGTGCAGTGCGACTGATGAGACGTTTCAGCTGAGGCTAGAGTGGCAGAGCTGCTCTCCTTTCCAGATTCCCTAGGCTCGGGGACACTTTCCTTATCCGGTACTAGGCCATCGCCCGGATCCCTTACGGTACTATTTTCTACTGCATCTACTCCAGCACCATTTGAAGTGTCTGGTAAGTTCTCTGCCCTCACTGACACAGATATGCTCTGACGAAGGGTGACCTGTGAATGCTCTTTATCCTGGGTAGCTGTAAGATGTTCACTTTGGGTCCATCTTTCAGAAAGGTCCTTAATAACTGTTGGGCCCTCAGTTACCATTTCGGACTGACAGATAACTTCCCCAGATATATTTTCTGAAGCTGGTTTACTACTAATGACCAGAAGTTCATGGAGTTCCTTCAAGGCTGCTGTTAAAGATGAGCAAGATTCCTCTGCTGACTCCACAGAGGGCTGAGAACTGCCACAAAGACTTAAAGAGGGGGAGCAATCCCCATCTTCTTTACTTGTTCCAGACATTTCAACATTACTGTCTGGGAGCTGTAAATCCTGAGTGCAAACTGAATTACTCAAAATTTCAGACGAAGGGTTACATTTTGATGTTTCTACTTCCATCAAGGGATTATCTAAGGTGAGAGCAGATGCACCGATGTTCTTGACACTGGCATGCTGACCATCTGCTGAATTAAGCACAGCAACTAGGGACTCTTCAACTGTATCTACTTCCATAAGTGTTTCTGAGTTTGAGCAGCCAAAGCATCCTGAAGGTAGAGTATTTTCCTCTGTACCTGGAAGGTCCACATTCTGTTGTAGCCTGTCTTCTTTCATTGTCGATTCCAAATCAACACTTCTTTGTTGATTCTGTTGCCTTTCTCCAAGAAGTTCAAAGTCCTCTGTGTTACAGAGATGTTCTCGGTCATTTAGAGCATTCTGTTGTCCAACCCCGTGCTGTTCACTCCCTGGTTCTTTGTGCTGCTGAAGGCCATTCACCTGACACAGGTTCTGATTTTCTGGATGCCAACCCTTTTCACCTAGAAACCCCGGTGGTTCTTGCACCCTAGTAGTTGTGACAGATACACTAGCTTGCTGTCTTGTGTGGAGATGAGATCTGAGGCCCTGGGTGCTTCTATCAGCAGATTTCTCCATATTATCGGCAACAATGGCTTCTTCAGAGGAATTCCGCAAAGGCATGGCTGGACTCTGATCTGCTGGAGCACTGTCTGCTGAAGAAGCACTATCAGAAAGATCCTGCAGAGGAAGATGTTCTTTCTTTTCAGAGGTTATCTGGAATTCAGCTGAAGCCTTCAAAGCCTTCACAGCTTTAGGTTCGATGCTGTTGGGGTCACTGGGCTTGATAGGGCAGACTGAAGCAGAGACAGAGTGAGCAAGACTCATAGGATTACCAATCTCAGGACTCTGTCCTGAAGGATGGGCTGGATGGTTAAATCCATTTGAAGTTGGTAATGATGACATTCCCAGTGAGGTAGTTTCTTTACCGCTTTTCTCTATATGGAACAAAAAGGAAAGGAGATTAATCAGCAGATTACAAAGGCCACTAAATTATCAGATGATAAGATCTAAACAGGACAGAACAAAATCAGGTCCTTAAACTTGGGTTTGTCTTATATTCATAGACTTATACAAGAACCATTCTCACTGGGGTAGACAATTTAACATCACAGCATCAGAATAAGAGGTAGGTACATTCTTAATAAAAGATGTGTACTCGAATTCAGTATTTTTAAGTACCATTAATAAACATCCACATAGTAACTGGGTTAGTGCTCAAGACTGAGGGAAAAGGATGTATCTTTATGCTCAGTGAGCTCAGAACTCTAGAAGAGTTTCTCCAAGTGTATTCTATCACTTGCCCTGAAATCACCTGGCATGTTTGCTAAGCGTGCACATTCAGGGGCACTCATCCTTGGGAGGAAACCCATGAATATGCATTTTCAATAAGCTCCTCAGGTGATTCTTAAGCATGTCACAAATTTTGAGGATCTCTACACTGAACAATTCTCATGTCAATGCACTTTTAGTGTTTCAAATGTGAACATGAAGGTTCTAAACGACAAGTCTAAATCCGGGTATATCTGGAACAGAGCAGGAATTATAATGAGAAAGGAGAATACGCTTGGGAATCTCCAGAAGACAGAAAAACATTCCATTTAATTCATTTCTCTCCAAACTTCCTGAAAATCAGGATAAAACTGTGTGAGTGTGGAGTCAAAGAACAAAAATAAGGCTAAAGGTCAAACAGATTAAATCCAATCATCACCTTACCAAATAGGGCAACTTTGGAAAGGATTATCAGTTACTTTATCACATTAACGTGGTACAACTAAGTGAGAACATTTAAGTACTTTAAGGGCACAGTAGGGGGTGGTCCTGGCAGTGGAAGGAGATAGTTTGTAATGGTTTTTTGCCAGGCAATGACAATTTAGATTGACTGCAACTAACTGAGCATTCACAGGACGGCAGGCTCAAACACCACCTCATGACACCATTAATCATCACTCCAACCTGCCTTTTGCCACCGATCCAGTTAAACATCGACCTCTATGCAGTTACTATAAGATCTTCAATTAAATGTCAAAGGCTGGTAACAAAGATTACTTCACAATACAATCTCTTAGGGCAGATGTGACTCAAATGCTTCATGCTGATTAACATCCAATGTGGGGGGCCTGATCTTAAGAAGACATGAAGCAATCCAGTTAGGATTCAAACAGCTCTAAATCATTCTAATGCGACATTGGTTAACAGCAGGAGAAGATAAAGCATTAACTGATACAGGAAGTTACTGACTTCTTGCAAAACAATCTGATAGCTTAGAGGTAAACGGGAAAACAGTATTTATTTCAGTGCAAATTATATCCATTAGTGCCTAGAAACACAGTGATTAATTTTATTTATCAATCTCTAGAGCTGACTCTGAAAGAGGTTCAACTGCGAGTTACTGCCAACAGAGAAGATGCGTTACAGTGAAGTATCCATGTGAGTGGCATAGGGTATGTGATAATGGCTTTCTGGCACCAGCGTGCCAGTTCGGACGACTGAGTGACGTCAAGGAGAACATGGCCTCCATGTGTTTGGTGCTCACTATGAAAGCAGCACACAGTCCTCCTATAGCTGAGACGGTCAGTCTCACTGGCCTAAGTCCTAGCTGTAGGGGAGCGCTGGGTCAGTACTACAGGGTAGGGTAAGGGGATGAGGGCAATGGATATGAAGGCTAATTAAACCGTGTCTACTTTTACCCCACCTTTGTAAGGAAAAAGGAAAAAAGAAGAAATTGAGTGCTAGGTATCTAATTACAACCAGCCTGCAAACCCCTAATAAAGTCTAAGGTTGGTAGTTTAAAGACTCTTTCTTCCCCTTGAGAAATCAGCCGGTACGCTCAGGCTGCTGTCCCCCAGATTTACACTCTAGGGAAACGGGGACAGAGCGCCTCCAGGGGAGAGTCTGTCAGGCTAGGGAGCGACGGAAGTGCCAAGTGTCAGCTCTTCTTTCTGGGAGAATAAAGCCTAAGTTCTGCCCACATTAGTGAACCTGTGTCCCTAGACAAGTCAGCTGGTCTAGGGTTCCACTTCTTCCTCAGTGGACTGGCAATTTCTACCTGTTTCTAACTCTATGTGGTTGTGTGCAGTGCTAGGAAAAAAGAACTTCCAGGTTTTCAGAAGAAACAGACTCAAGAAACCCCTGATGGTGTAGTTACCTCAACAACAATGCACTGTGGTGCTGACTTTCTTGATTTGATATATTCACCATGGCCAGATGGGCCGTTTTTCCTGGGATTTCCCTCCCCTCCTTGGACTGTTCCAATGGTTGAGAAAATTTTGCATAGGAAATTGTGCTCAGTTACGTACGTATGCCAACACACAGATGCATATACAGGCTAGTTGTAACCAGATTAAACAAGGTGAAATGGATGGCAGAAGCTAAATTCCAAAACTGCTGCAGATACAGAGACTTTCAGACCACAGACGATAACTGGATGGAAGGCTTAACGTGGTGTCTATAAATACCTGGTCTGGGGCCCACTCCAGCTGCAGTACACACACACTACATGCATCATGGCTTCTGACGCTCTGTTTGAATTAGGAAACAGACAAGCAAACTTGGGTTAACAGTGCAAACCACACAGCATGCAGGGTTTTGTCTCCATTCCTCTGCCACCTTTACAATCAGGAACTGGTAGAGTCAAGCTTGGGGAATGTTTCTGTAGTCTAGTTGGTTTAATTCTCTCACAATACATAAAGCAATGTGTCAACTTCAACAGATTTTTCAAAAGAACTTGGAAAGAAATGAACTTCAAACACCCACACACACAGAATTCACGGGCAGACATGTGGGACGGGTGGAGAACAGGAGACCCATAGATGGAATCACACGGTATGGAAATCTTAAAGGTGAGCGAACGCTTGTAACAGTCACTTTCCAAATTTCCTTCTCAGTTGAGATTTATTTTTAGAGGAAAAACAAACCAAACTGGATTATCCTGGCTTATCTTTTAGCCAGTTTTTAGAAGATGTATTAGATACAGCTCCTTTCGGATTTAGTTTTCCATTGATAGAAAATCATCAGTAACAAAAAGGCACGTGGGAAAAAACCCATTTCCTTTTAATCCTTTTAAAAAATATTTTTATTTTTTAATTTTACTTTTAATGTCCTTAAAGTAATCTCTAAGCCCAATGTGGGACTCAAACACATGACCCCAAGATCAGGAGTCTCTCGGTCCACCGACTGAGCTAGCCAGGTACACACCTCCTTTTAATCCTTTCAATTGGTACATTCCTTTCACTATGCTGAAAACACCTGTGGTTTCTATTTTAATTCCCTGAACTTTTTATTACAAGAAGGTAATTACCCAAAGAGGGTAACTGTTAGTAGGTTAGAAAGCATTGCTATCATCAGCTAGTGCTTCTCAAATAAAAACACCAAATTGTGGGGGAAAAATGGAGATTTCACAAGATGGTAATACATCTTCATTTTGTTAATACCCAGTATTATGACTAAGCTGACAAGTTACTAAAAACAGGTAAAACCTTCTAAGTGGGTATGTCAAACTCAGTCAAGCTTGCCTTGCAGGGAAGATTAAAACTATTAATTTAGTCTCTGTCTGGTTGTTCAGAATTCTCCCCTTCCTGCAAAACAGTTATGTCACAACCAAAGCCGTACTTTATATGTAAAACTCAAAGGTGCCAAAAGGTGTGGTGATTAGGAACAAGGCCAGCTTGGAAAACTCTGTCTGCTACCCACACCCATTTTAAAGAGGCTCAGGGCTAGACCTCCGGGTGTTCTCTAAGTAAAAACACTGGCAAAATCTGGCTGCTTATTTTTTAAAGATCCTATCTTTTTTGTCTTTAGGAGAAAGCTATTCCCTGGACTTGTAGCTCTAATACATTTTGCTATACCAGAAAACACAGTGTGTGGTATTAGTCACTGATGAATAATTACAGCTCAAGACTTTAAAATAACCCCACCTTAAAAGTTAATTCTCTTCAGCTTCTAGAAAATGTATCCCAGAGTCACTGTTTTATAACAGATGGGGAGAAATTATGCCATGAAGGTAGGATTTCAGCAAAAATGTGTCCTTCTACTTAGCCCAGAAAACTTGGCTTGGTCTTTAGATTTAAACAAGCCATGACAATTGAGACTTAACGAAAAAATGACTAGGTATCCCCATGTCAACAGCTGATCTACTGTTCTAATTTAGCCCAAGGACACACTATGCAATCTCATTAATAGCATAAACACTGTAGTTTGATTAGTGTTCAATTGTGCATCTTATCGTCGATTCCTCTGTCTATGGTGGCAGCACTTTCAGTACATATTAAAAAGGTCGGGACTGCTTAGTCACAACGACAATGCTATCCTTCAAAGGAAATGGGCCCAAGAAAAGGAAAATAAATTTTCAGGGAAACTGTAGAACTCAAAAGGAAATGTCTGCTTAATTTTTTTTTTTCTTTTTTAAAGTAGGCTCCACACCTAGCATGGAGCCCAGTGCGGGGCTTGAACTCACGACCCTGAGATCAAGACCTGAGCTGAGATCAAGAGTTGGCCCTTCAACCGACTGAGCCAGCCAAGCGCCCTGTAGTAATTTTTGTTAGGAAAAAAGAAACAAGATTTTTTAGAAAGCCTACCAAAATGTGCTTAAGCAAATAACTCCCTGACGTACCTGGTAACACAGCAATGGATCTGTCGAAACACCAAGGTTTTCTTTATTGGACTCAGAGATAGGAAGAGGTGGTGAGAAGACAAGGAACACATCCATGACAGGACAGTGACACGGATTAGAAACTGAAAAGGTCCCCAACCCCTCTGAAGATCCAACCTCCCCCACTCACCAACCAGTAACAAGAAAAGTTATTCGAGAGCTTGGCCACTGCAAATACCTGCATCCTCTACGGATTTCTGAAGAGCTTCTGCTAATTCTTGGTCTGCAATCTCCTCCGGCCGCACGTCCTCTCGCCCAGCCCCGTATGCCAATCGGGCACACTCTGGTAACTCTCCCTCGGGAAGGAAGGTGGTCTGAGAGCCTGTGGTGCCGATCACGAGCACATTTTTCTTGAGGTCAATGGAACACTTAGAAGGAAGAGACCGAAGACAGATGACAGTGGATAAAACGCCATGCAGGAAAATTATCATGAATTTAAATATTTATTTCATATTTAAATATTTTTAAGTATTTAAAGTTTATAGCAGAATCATCTTCATTGGATGCGGTAATGTAATATGTAATTAAATGTAATGTAATACATGTTCATTGTAAAAATTTGGAAACATGCCGGGCATAATCAGCAGCCCCACTTTTTAGAAACATGTAAGTAACTTTTTCTTATAAAACTGAGACATACTATTTATACATTCACATTTACATTACTATTTACATTTTCCTTATTGCATAAAGTACAACTTATATTTAAACTTTATACCAATGATCTCAAAAGTGGTATATGGGCAAGGCCATCTCTACAAAAGTATTTTTTTTTTTTAAAGATTTTATTTATTCGTTTGCGAGAGAGACAGAGAGAGAACAAGCAGGGGGAGAGGCAGAGGGAGAGGGAGAAGCAGACTCCCTGCTGAGCAAGGAGCCCGACGCGGGACTTGATCCCAGGACCCTGGGATCATGACCCGAGCCAAAGGCAGACGCTTAACCATCTGAGCCACCCAGGCGCCCTCTACAAAAGTATTCTTTATTTCATACTTATGCTGCCCTCCTTTTTTGTATATTTTTTCTGTGTATATGACATAGGACAGTACACACATGCATGTTTTATATCTGTCAAGTTGGAGAGTACTGGTCTATACCAAGACTAACAAACGGAGAAAGATGGTGACAGGTTAAAAAACTGGGTTTTATTAAAACATGCATTCACTCATCCCTTCTACTTAAAATTCTGCACCTTCAGTAGAATATTAACGCAGTATGTTTTATAGGAATTTAGTAATAAAAATCTTTTTAAAGAGTACTAGTGACATAAAAATATTGACTAGATATGAAATATTGCTGTGAAAAATCTTATTACCCAGTGGACACTAACTGCTTCTTCAATCAGAAGAGTTTATCTTTAAACAAATTATTAGACTTCAGAGTGGAAATATAAATATCACTGCAAGCAAATATATTTACAAATCCTCCTCCCTGTACTAAATAAACATTTCTACTCCCAACATCTCATGTACACCTTCCTTAATCCTGCAGCTCTTCTTACTGAGCATCGTCTGCCTAGGTAGTAAGGATTTACTAAACGTATACTTGCAGTAAAATCACCATCATGATGGCACCTGGGTGGTTCAGTCAGTTAAGTGTCTGACTCTTGACTTCAGCTCAGGTCATGATCTCAGGGCTGTGAGATCGAGCCCTGAGTTGGGCTCTTTCCTGGCCATGGAGTCTGCTTAAGATTCTCTCTCCCCTTCTCCCTTTGCCCCTCCCCCACCTCTCAAAAAAAAATTACCATCATGTGTTGTTCAGATCCCGCAAACCTGTCAAAAATTACCTGAGTTCCCATCAAAAACTAAAAATAACACAAGAGAACAAAGTTGCCCATTATAATCTCAAACAGATGGCAAGATTTAAAGATTCAGAGAGATTTCACAAGAAGAAATTCTATTTCTATGGATACATAATTTCAAACCATGCATGATGACATCCTCAATTCAGGACCTTTCCAGGTTGGAGAAGCCATGGCCTCTCAGTTTTCCGGTATACACAACCGAGGGAGATGATGTGCTAATAACCGTGTAACACACAAAATACCGATGCAAAAGGAAAGCGAAGCTCTAACTACCTGATGCCGCTTCAGCATGTCCAGTCCCAGAAGCATGTCCATGGGCTGTTCCTCAAGTATAGAGAAAGAACACGCCAGGAAATCTCCTTCAATCTGAACCTGAGCTAAAGCACATTAAGAGAAGAGATTGTGGATTTTTATTTTAATCTCTACTTTTTATTTGATTTTATTTTTTTGAGATTACTGATTTTTGCTTCAAAAGCTTCACACAAGCTTCGGAAATGTACCTATCATTCTGTGCCTTGCTCCCTGTAATCAGCCAAAGCCAGGGCAAGGCATGAAACAGGTGAGTTAAGTATCAAAATCCAGTAAGCCCAACGATCGGTTTGAAAGCCAATGAAGGCACCAGCTTGTAAAGTGGCTAAGAGTGGAACGACACTACCCAGAATACTCGGCTAGATACATGGTACCATTGGGACACATGCTCAGGTGGTAAGGAAAGCTGGCCCTAAGTTCCTCCAATATTAACCACTTGCTTCCTAAACGCTTACAAAAGGCTTTCTAAAAGGGAAATAAAATCTGTACATAAGTTAGCCTCCAAAAAGTAAACTGTTTATTATTGCCTGTTATAATCAAGTTTCTATTTGCAAAAGCTGAGACAAACCAATGCCTGTGTTTGCCTGGAGCCTCCTGCTTTGCCTCTTTCCTTAATTAGTCCTATATATATATATACATATAATATATTAAAATTACTTTGTTGGAGCGCCTGGGTGGCTCAGTTGTTGAGCATCTGCCTTCGGCTCAGGTTGTGATCCCAGGGTCCTGGGACCAAGTCCCACATCGGGGTCCCTGCTCCATGGGAAGCCTGCTTCTCCCTCTCCCACTCCCCTGCTTGTGTTCCCTCTCTCACTGTCTCTCTCTGTCAAATAAAAAAAATAAAAATTACTTTGTTATTAAGTATATCTTTTTTTTTAAAGATTTTATTTATTTTTGAGAGAAAGCATGAATGCACTGCTGTGGGGGAGGTTGCAGAGGAAGAAGCAGGCTCCTCTCTGAGCAGGGAGCCCAACTCGGGACTCGATCTGAGCCCCCTGGGATCACGACCCGAGCCGAAGGCGGACTCTCAACTGACTGAGCCCCCACGCACCCTGTTCTTAAGTTTATCTTACAAACAGAAGAGTATATGAAATGTGTACAGTATAAAGTCTAATAGAACAAACACCGATGCATTTATTTCCCAGGTTAGAAAACACAAAAGCACAGAAATTCCCTATATATTCTACCGATCAGAACTCAGTGACTTCTCCAACCTTCCCCACTAAGCTGGTTTTTGTGTTCATCATTCCCAGCTTTTTAAATAATCCTTACCAGTTCTGTATGATTTCTAAGCAGCATTACTGTTTAACTTTGTGTTTTTGAACTACCATTTGCTTCTTTACTCAAAAAATATTTTGAGATCTATCCCTGTACATCGGACTCTGTTTCTTTCACTTTAAATCACCCCTTAGAGTACTGTAATATCTAATATACCAAAACTGATTTATCGATTCTATTGCTCCGCGACTTTCTGGGTCGCTTTCAGTTTTCTGCTGTCATAAGCAATGCTACCCTGAATAAATATTCTGGTACTTGTCTCCTGGTGTGTATTCAGTTTCTCTAATGGTGTGTGTGTGTGTGTGTGTGTGTGTGTGTGTGTGTGTGTGTGTAAAGTGCTTATTTAGTCGTTTCTGCAATTTTTTTATAATTTTTTTTTTTTTTTAAGCAGACTTCATGCCTAGTGTGGAGCCCAAAGCAGGGCTTGAACTCATGACCCTGAGATAAGACCTGAGCTGAGATCAAGAGTTGGACCCTTAACTGAGCCACCCAGGTGCCCCTATACTGTCTTTTCTCCTGAATTGGAGGACAGACAACACACACATAATGTACATATTCTGAATCTGAATCCTTTATTAGTCATATGTGTTACAAAAATTCTTTCCTACTTTGCATTTGTTCACTTTCTTTATGCCTTTTGATAAAAAGTTCTTAATCTTAATGTGGCCAAATTCGTCAAATAATTTCCTTCTTAACTTTTAAGGAACCCCTTCCCCATGCAAGATATTCTCCTATATTTTCTTCTAAAAGCTCTGACTGCCTTTCACATCAAGGTCTTTCATCAACCCTGAACTGACATTTGTGTGCGATGTAAGACAGGGTCCAATCTCCAATTCATTTTTTCCACACGGACACCCAGCTGTCCTAGCACCGTTTCCTGAAAACTTCCCTCCGCTCCGTAAGATTTCCTCTCTCATGTGTCAAGGTCCACGTAAGCATGGGTCTGTTTCTGTTCTAGCCCTCTGGTCTTGACACCTAGAGAGGGAGTTATTCCAGAGTATCCTGCCTATTCCTACAATAAATGGCCCATGTAGAATTTTAAGTTAGCACATCAGGTCTCACAAAAAAAAAAGAAACCTACTGGGATCTTAAGGGTATTATAATGACTCTACTGCTGATGAATGTGGGAGAATTACCACCTTCGACATCCTGAGGCTTCTTATCCGTGACATAGCTCCCCTTTACTTAGATTTCCCTTATAATCGTAAGGTTTTCTTCCTCCCTATCATAGCCAAAGCTGCAAATGCTACAGCTTGCCCATCCACAAGGAAGGACACAGGAGACTGGTACTTACATTACTTCCTCCTATCATTTTCCTACCTAAAACCACAAAAATTCTGAGAATTTAGACTCTGAAGCAACCATTGTGTGATAGTTCAGGCCCACTGTAGGTAGGGAAGTATATGTGAGGAAGGTATTTAAACTATTCTTAGTCTATACAAATCGACAAAAGAAAACACAGAGACTCTAATAGACAAATATATTACAAAAAAAAGAGAAAAATGGGTAGAATCTAACACCGGCAATAAAAGAAACTTACAGTAAAAAAAAAAAAAAAACCCTTTTTTAATCTGTACATTAAGGGAGTAAAAACTAATAACCCTTGATTGCATAAGGACCTCAAGATGAATACTGATTCATTGCTGGGAAAGCTGCTTTGGTACAAGTTAGAAATACATCAAGAGCTTTTAAGTATTCATAACCTTTGATTCAGTAGCTTCACTTACAGGAATTCTGACTAAAAAAAATTAAAATGTGCACAAAACTACACAAAAATCCACTGCCGTATTACAATAATAAAATATTGGGGGGAAATTTTATCCTAAGAGTTGACCACTAAGCCCATATAAGAGAATGCTATGCATCTGAATGGTGCTTATGAAATATGTAGTAACAGTAGAGAAATATTATGAATATCATTTTTTCATAAAACAGGGTATAAAATTCTATACATTATATGACCACTTTTTTGCAAGAATAAAATGCATGGAAAAAAAGGCCAGAAGGAGATGAAGTGGGACTTGGTGGTTAAGTCTCACTCAAAAGGATTTAAAGTATTAAGAAAAAGAACAATTTTGGTTAGAGATGAGGGACTGAAGACATGTATTTATCTCCATTTACTCCTAAAAGATTCATAATAAAAGTTTATTTAAGGTACAAATCACTAAGGACAAAAATAATGGAAGAAACAACTGAAACACAATTTTGGAACAGAAAGCAGAGGACAGTAAGGAAAACCAGGAAGTAAGCCAGTTCACATGTCAGAACTCCCCAGAGGCTGATGAACAAGGACCTGTGCAAACAGGGGTAGAGGTGGGTCCAAAGCAGGAAGACTGGGTGAAGGTCTCTGTAGGAGGCACAGTTAGATCTTGGGGTTCCCTCTGGCCCTCTGCTCAGTCACGTGACTTCTTCCCTTCACCCCCACAGTAGACCGGAGGTTTATTTTCTCAAGACGGTAAAACAGAGGTGGGCACGGAGGAAGACAGAGATACAACAAGCATGTAACTGAAACCCAGGGGGATGAAGTTCAAGTTTACTGAGCATCTAGCCCTTTTCTCCCTTCCAACTTCCAGATCACCCACAATTGCCATGGCTGCCCACCCAAGTAATCTTCCAAATAGCCTTTTGGTGTCTCAGTCTTCAATATGAGCAGATGCCAAGGGTCAGCAGACATCTGGGAAAACCATCTAACACAAACATCAAATAAATGCAAAACATAATAGAAAGGTTGGGAGGCAAAGTTGAGGAAATCTGCCAAACAAATAACACACCCAGGACACATGAAAGAGAGAAATAGGAAAGAAAGAATACTAGAAGACAAGTCCAGGATAGGAGATTTATCCCACCCAAGCAACAGACATAGGGCGGAGGGGTGCAGGGAGTGAAAAGTACCCAGTGCAGTGGATGAAGACAGATCTACACCCGAGTACATCGCTGTGAAATTCCAAAACACTGAGGTCAAAGAGGATTCCACAAGCTTCAGAAACGGAAAAGAAATCTTTCACATAAAGGGTCAAGAATCGGGACAGCAGCCAGCTTCCCTACAGCAACCCACTGACAAAAACTGCGGAAAACAGAAATGATTTCCAACTTAGCCACACTGGTAGAATATAGTGGAAAAAGACAAGTTCTGATTCTTAAGGACTCAGTTTCCACCCTTACACTTTTTCTCAGGAAGCTACTGGAAGGTGTACTCTAAGGATGAGGAGCAAAATTACAAAGAGTGAGACAGGGGATGCACATAATCCAATTTACCACCAAGGGGAAAGGAGCCTTTGAGACCCAGGCAAGGGAGATTCTGAACAGCAGCTGTGAGGCAACTCTGAAGCACCCGTCCAGTCTCTAGAAGAATCTTCAACAGGATGAAATGCATAAAGAAGATTTACACAACTAGGTAAGTGGGTTTGGGGACTGAGTAACACACAGAATCCCAAATGACCAAAACAAAAGAATTATTACGAGAAAAACAATACTAGACACAAAAGGAAAAGCAATCATTTTCAATTAGATGGCTCAGCTCTCAACAGTATTTACGTATCAGTAACAGCACAATACACGCGTTATTTTGAAATATGGAGGTAAGCACCAAAAGAAATGAGCTAAAATAGTTGAAAGGGATCTCTAAGGCACAGGAACAGAGAAGTACACAGCGACTGATTTTTCATAACCAGCTAAAACATGTGCATGTGTAATTCAGACAAAACAGAAGATTTAAAATTCCTGGCGATTAGGCTTGCTGGATCAGATATACCTAAGCAAAATGAATTTTTTAAGAATCTACTATTCTGAAAAGACTCCCGCGGTGCCTTTGCTCACCTAGATGTACCCTTCCAATAATCTTCTGAGTGCCCACTCCTTTGGCGATCCCTGCCCACCGACGGTCCACCAGCCTCATTATATTACACCTTTCTGCACAAGCTTGGCTCATAATAGTCATCTGGGCACCTAGAAGTGGAGGGAAACATCAGATAATAAAAACAAAGTCCACGTTTGTGCTAAGATTAAAAATGTAGCCTGGGAACAGGGCAGAGAGCAAGTTCACCCCCAGGCTTTTGTCTGTGTAAAATTATTCATACCTAGCTTAATCTAGCCCTTAGTTGTTCCTGTCACACTTAATTCAACTTCCAGTTACACACTGGAATCTGAAACGCAGTGTAGAAACCTGACAGGGAATGAAAGAATATTTTGTTTAAATGTAGTAATTGGAAGACATTTTCAAACTTTACCGACAGAAAGCGAAACTACCTGGAGAGGACTTTCAGAAAGTCAAACCATGTCTACAGATGGAAACACTAAGTTAAGCACTACTTTACAGTCAGATCCACCTTCACCAAGTACCTCTAAACATCTTAGCAGGTTATTTTTCTTTCGAACTTTGGGACACTATAATTTACTAGGTAAAACGTGCAGTCTCTCAAATAAATACGAGCTGAACTCGCCCTCTCTGCGCCAACAATCACACTCTGGCAAAGAGGGCAGTCAGGGTCTTTTCTTGCATGTATTCATCCATGTGGCCGAAGCAGGCCTGTGCAGGAGACAGACACATCTCTGTTTTCCCCTACGGTCCGAATCTCTCCCAAGACTCTAGTCTACACGTCCGTGTGCTCGACATTTCCATCTCCAAGCCAACAGGTATTAAACCCTTTCTCTCCCAAGTGATTCTCACTTTGGATTTCTCTCCTTACCAATGAAGTTACTTTCTTGCAACACAGAACTTCATACTTGTGACTCCTCGTCTTTTAGCCTTCTCCCTACTCTCAAACTCGGCTCCAACCCTCTGAGTAAGTTTTATGCAATTTCTATTTCTGACCTTCCTTCTTCTGACCATAGCAATCAGCCCAGCTCACACCCTATTCCCCTCGCTGGTGGACAATTTCTCTGGTTTCCAAACCACTCTGTGGAGGTATAATTTAAAGCAAGGGAATAGTTCTGACCCTGAGGGATACATAATTTTCCAGATCTGTCACTGTCGTCAGTCTTCCTCAAATATGACCTTCAGATCACTTATTCATCTGCTCAAAAATCCTCAATGGCTCCTCCTCTAAGATTAGCTTCAAACCACCTGCCACAGTTCCAGAGTCTACCTCATCCTGGCCAGACTGCTTCCCGTTGCTCCAGACCGGATGTCTGTGTCCCTCCAAACCTCCTTTGTTGAAACTATCACATTCCTAACGTGACTGCATTAGGAGGTGGGGCCTTCAGGAGGGGAGTAGTCATGGAGATGAAATCCTCGGGGACGGGACGAGCATCCTTACACAAGAGCCCCCAGACAGCTCGCTCACCCTTTCTGCCATGTGAGGACACTGAGAAGATGATTGTCTGGGATGGGGGAAGTGGGTCCTCAGCAGACACCGCACTTGCCTGCACCTTCGTTCTGGGTTCCCAGCCTCCAGAACTATGAGAAATAAACCTGGGCTGTTCATAACCCCCCAGTCAGTGGTATTCTTTTATAGCAGGCCCAACAGATGCAGCTGTCAGCCCCATGCTCTGACTGTTCTAAACCCTCCACTTGCACAGGACCAAGCTGCTCCCTCTGCCTCTCACTCCCGCTGACCCTCCTGCAGAGTGCCCCCCTCCCCCGCCTTCACTTTCTCTGAACTCCACTCAGGCGGTAGGGCCCAGCTCAAACCCCGCCTCCTCCCCAGCTGGTCCACCTTGCCCAGTGATCTCCCCTCTCATTCAATTCCAACACTTCCTGTTCGTTTTACTCATTAGGCACCTTACGCTTTGTGGGCACTGAAAGCTCTTGGCATTTGAGGAAGCTTAGATTCAAGAGGGCCCAGGAAAAATGAAGGAGAAGAAAATTGGAGAAAGCAATCTCTTCTCTTCCTCTCTCCCCACACTACTCCACAAAAGCTACTTATTGTTGTAACGTAAGTGAGCCCCCCAAGGCAAGAAAGGGCACCTTTTGCAATTCTCCTGCCTTTTCTCAAGCCTTGGCTAGAAGCCCCTTCCTTTGCCCGTGGAGGCAGGGCAGTTCAGATGCCCGCTCTGTGGGGAAGCCATGCCTGAGCACGCCAGTCAGAGGGAGAATGTGGTGTCGATGGCTATCCAACATGCATCTGATTTTTGTGGTCACTGAGTTGTGGCATCAAACAGATCTGGAGCTGAATCCAAAGTCCACTACTCGTGACCTCGGTCTCCCTGGAGTGACATCACCTCTCTGTTTTCTCATCTACAAAATAGGGTTACTAGTTGAACACGGTTCATAGGGGTAACCCGAGGATTAAGTGAGATTAAGATGATTTATATTAAGCACCTAGCATAGTGCTTGGCACAAAGTAAGGGCTCAGTAAATGTTGAGTGTTACTATTAGGGCCTCTTATGTATGTATTTGTCTCTCACTCATAGGAGCCCCATGAAGCTCCAGTTAGTGAGTTTTACTCCCAAACACTCAGCACAAGTGCCCTGCCTACAGCATTCAATGGACTTTTTTTTTTTTTTTAAGATTTTATTTATTTATCTGACAGAGAGAGACACAGCGAGAGAGGGAACACAAGCAGGGGGAGTGGGAGAGGGAGAAGCAGGCTTCCCGCCGAGCAGGGAGCCTGATGCGGGGCTCGATCCCAGGACCCTGGGATCATGACCTGAGCCAAAGGCAGACGCTTAACGACTGGGCCACCCAGGCGCCCCTCAACAGACATTTTTTTAAACTGAATAATCAGCGAATGTGCTTCTCCCAGGAATGTATGCATCTCAAGATACAAACACCTAATGGCAGGTGAAACCTAGCATGTGCTCAAATAATTGTGGATGAACAAATGGAGGAAAATGTTCCTTGAACAGGGCCTTTTACTACTCTAGGACTCATCCTATCTTAAGAGTCTGGGTGAGCTACACAGAATTAAGACATGTAAGACCACTGAGCCGCACCCACACGGTGTTGTGTGTGGTCTTCCTACAAAGCAGAGTTACTACCGCGAGGAAAGGTGCCGCTGGTACAGGGATTATTTAAATCCTCAAGAGGGAAACTCCCTGTCTCCTGACCTGGCTGCTAAGTTCTTTAAGGGCAAGAGCCCTGATTCAATACATGCTTCAACTCCTCATAGCTCCTGGCAAAGTGATGCCACACAGACCACGCTGAGATATTTGACCTACACTCTATACAGTTGCTTCTTACGGCTCCTTCTCCTAAACCATTTATTCCCAAATTTCTTACAGAGGTATCCTAAAAATTCAGGATGCCAAATAAAGGAAGGTAGGAAGATAAAGGACATACTGCACAATACAAAACCAGTTAAGAAACGATTAAGAAATAAACCTGTTACAAACAAACAAACAACAAGATTGGCAAGTGAAGTAACCCCCAGGCTTGTTAGCAGTCCAGTAGACTCCTGCCAGCTTTAACAGGCACCAGGCTCCCCTTCTCCCTGTGTCAGGTCAGAATGTCGGAGAGATGGAGAGACTGAGCTGGAGACGTCACCTGAGTCAACAAAGGCTTTCACAGGATGTCCATTCACTTTGCAGTTAATATAAAGCATCACCACTTGACCAAAACTTTCAGGAGCCTCTTCCATAGCTATTGTCATGTTTTCCTCAATGTTCTGTTGCCTGTAACAAACCAAAACCAAGTATAGTAAAAATCATTATTTCCAGGAAGGGAAATCTGTTTCAAAGTCACAATATTAAAAACAGACTTGGCTTTCTCTTCAACAGTGGCAGACACAGAGACGCCGATCTTCGCGAAGACCCCGGCAGGCAAGACCATCAACCTCGAGGTTGAGCCCAGTGACACCAGTGAGAATGTCAAAGCCAAAATCCAAAACAAGGAGAGCATCCCACCTGACCAGCAGTGTCTGATTTTTGTGGGCAAACCGCTGAAGGATGGCCGCACTCTCTCAGACTACAATATCCCGTGAGAGCCCACCCTGCACTTGGTGCTTTGCCTGCGGGGTGGCACCATGGAGCCTTCCCTCAGCCAACTGGCCCAGAAATAAAACTGTGACAAGATCATCTGCCACCAGTGCTTTGCTTGCCTGCACCCCTGCACTGTCAACTGCCTTGGGAAGAAGCACGGCCACACCAACCCCCAGCGCGCCAAATAAGGCCCCTCCACCGGCTCTTCCTTTGCCTGCAGGGCAGCCTCCTGCCCGAGCCCCCAAGGCCTTAGAGTGTCCGTGGTTTCCCTTTCCCTGACTAGGGGAAAAAAACCCCAACAGAACTGTACACCTCTTTTGCCCCTGTTATAGCAGTTGAGTCATGGAAATGAAAACCGATGCTCTTTCCTGCAACAGGTGAGGTGGGGATGCAGCCGGCAGAAAATCAAAAGGCATACACATGGCTTTCTCACGCAAAACAGTTCCTGTCCCTTTATGAGCTCAGATACAGGAAGATAAACCTCTGGAGAGTAAGGGTCACAACCTTTTAATTCTATAGAATGTGAGAATTTCACGAATGCTTAAATTTTAACGGGTGATTTACTGGGGATCTGGGTACACTTCCTATGTCCAGTGCCTTAGAAAGAGTTGGCAAATATAATACATGGGTGTTAACGGTCTGTGCTGTGTCTCTGCTTAACTCCCGAGACTGGGTTTTCTACCTGTGAGTGAGGGTAATGACTCCTGTTGTAGTGTGGCTACGAGGCGGAGAGCATCTAGAACACAGTGATACAAAAGCAGATGCTCAGCAAATGCATGCGTCTCTCTAGTTACCGCTCTCACTTAGAAAACCACACACACACTTATCACGGCTCACGTGGGCCGTCAAATCGTTCCTTCAAACGTCACACATATTCTAGTTCCCACATGAGAAAAGGATGTAAAAGGGGGTTCCAGCTTACTCCAACATCTCATGCCTTCATTCCCAACCTTTTAAAAACATGTGCCTCGGATAAACCTCATTGGCTACGATACTGCCACTGTGCAAAGTTATCAAACACTACCAACATTAATGGGAATGAGGGCAGGGGCTGGGCAACGTACCTGAAGATTGAGACACGAACAGAACGGGGCCCCAGATTGGGGATAAACTACAACCACAGACCACCACCCGTTTGTGCAAAGAAACTTCTACGGGAGTGCAGCTGCATGCTCACTTCTGTGCTGTCGCATTACGTATGGCCGCTCTGGTACCGGCACTGGCTTAAACGAGCCTCGTGACAGAGAGAGCAGGGCCTGTAAACCCTAAAATATTTACTCTCTGGCTGACCCCTGCTCTAACTTGTAGTGCCTGTCCTTTTTGTAATAATACTCTACCTCAACTGATCTGATGATTTCATCAGCCATTCTGTAATATATGAAACTTTTCAGGAAATCAAAGGCACACTTGCTTAATTTAGTCAGGGAAATATGCAAGCTATTATACCCCAGTGTACATATACCCTGAGTAGTCACTGATGCAGCGTACCAAATAAAATTTTTGGAGGCATTTGACGGAATTACACAGCTTTTCTCTTATGCCACATTCATAAATTTAGAAAGGAACTAAAATTAGTTGTACACTCCTGACCTTGCATTGACTCCAACCAAGATAAATTTCAGCAAAATCAGATTCTGAGATAATACCAGTCACTTTGGCTCTTCTGGACCCTATATGTAAGAGTCTCTTGAGAGGCACAAGGTCTTCTTTAAAAGCGTGTACACATTACCCCATTTCCTTAATCTCCCCTGGCCCCCCATGAGCCACACGAATGTGCCTCATCTCACTGCTGCCCTGCCCACAGGGCAGGTCAGGGTTTGGCCACGATGCCTCTCCACTCTCCCTCCCACCACTCCTACTTCCTGGGTTGTCTATTCTTGAGAATTATGTCAGTCAGGTTCCCTAAGAGCTGCAATGGGGTCTAGTTCAGAGAACACAAATTTCTTCCTGTTTCTCTGGGTAGATTTAACTAGCGAGATGTTTTTTCAAAGATATTCATATACTAATATACTGATGCAATTAATGGGGGCGCTTCATCAACGAGAACACGAATGGCTTGGGGCTGACAACTGATTCTGACATACAATTTAAATTTCCCTAATTTCAAATGTAGTTACAGAAACAAGAAATAAAATAACCATTATTTGACTTCCAAGCTGACAGTTTAATATAACGACCAAGTGGGGCTTCATTCGAGTAACAAAAGATTATGACAACGAAGAACATAATTCTTAGTTATACAGCAGTCCCCCCTTTCTCTGCAAGGGATACATTCCATGACCCCTAGGGGACGCCCGAAACCACAAAGAGTACCAAATTCTATACATACTATGTTTTTTCCTGTGTATACATACCTATGATAAACCTTCGTTTATCAGTGAAGCATAGTGAGATAGAAGCAGCAATAATAAAATAATTATAATATTCTGTAATAAACATTATGTGAATGTGGTCTCTCTCAAAATATCTGATTGTACTGTACTCACCCTTCTCATGATGATATTAGATGATAAAATGCCTACGTAATAAGATGAAGTGAGGTGAATGACAGAAGTTTTGTGACGTAGTATTAGGCTACTACTGATCTTCTGATCTATCTGCTTCTGGACTACAGTTAACCGCAGAAAACCGAGACCCTGCATAAGGTGGGGGAAGAACTAAGGCCTTAACCGTTTGCAACAAAAACTGAATGGGGGTGGGGGGGGCAGCTGTTCTTTCACTCTAAGGGACTGAAGAGCATCTTGCTCATGACTAGAAATGTGGCCAAGGTTGGCATTAGCATCACTGTACCTGCTCTGGCCCCACCTCTTAAGATTCTGATCCACCAGATTTGGGAGTGAAGCACAAGCATCTACATTTTTAAAGCTTCTTTTGTGATTTTAACGTAGCCCCTGGTGAGAACAACAGCATTAGAGATGTGAGAGCTGGAAAAGTGTCCGGCAGTCAGTTTATCCACTGAGGCCAGGCAAGAACTGAAGGAGGAAAACAGACCCAGGACTACAGGGTTCCATCTGTCCAGAGCTCTCTCTAATCCAATCACGCTCAAGCCTGGGTTTAACCAGGGCTCCCGCGTTATGTCTAAGGACTGAGATTCCAGTCAGTCAGCCTAACAGTCTCACCCAGCTGGGGCTTCTGCTCAGCCCCGGGGTCTTCTACCTGCAGCTGCTTTGATGATGCACTGTGGGCTGGTCCCGGAGTTTTCATATTCAAGTTTTGGAAGAGAAAGCCATTAAGTTAGGTTTGTAATGTTGAATCAACGTGTGAGGAGAGAATGACCTAAAAGGCTGATGCTGCTCTCTCAAACACAAAAAACAAGGACGCTGCTTCAGAGCAGATGCCCAACTGATACCGGGTCACCTGTCATTCGGGAACTCTGGATTCTCTAAAGCTCGCTCTTTAGGTAAAGGGTCATTACCTTATATCTTCTTCTATTTTTGCCTGAGCTTCAAGATCAAAAGGGTCAGCAGAAAAGAGACGAATCCTTTCTTGCTCTCTCCGGGCTCGGTCCTGCTGCTGCTCCACCAGGACCCTAGAAAATTTCTCTACAAAAATAAGGGGGAAAGTCTTCAGTACCACTCTATTTCCATTCTTTATTAGTATTTCTCCAGATCAAATAGTTTCTCAAGATACAACTGTAAAGAGATGCAGAAAGGAACCCTAAGAATTATTTTAAGTGAGCAATTACATTTACTTGCTATTTGCTGAAGCAAGACTACGTCACCCAAATTCAGTATAAAGAAATCAAGTCTTTGCAAAAATCATTTCTTCCTGTAAGAAGTTATCCATCGTATTGTTTCTACCCGGAGACAACAATAGTTCGACTGAAATCAGCGGGAATGACTATCTGTGTGGCAGGTAAATGGCTGCACTCTCCTCCCCAGCTGCTCTTATGAACCTATTACCTAGAAATAAAACAGAGCACGACAACAGGGAACGCAGTCAATGGTACTGTAATAGCGTTTGTGTGGTGACAAATGGTGTGCCTGTGGTGAGCACAGCATAAGGCACAGACTTGATGAATCACTATGTTGTACACATGAAACTAGGGTAACATTGTGTGTCAACTATAGTTCAATTAAAAAACAAAAATCAAACAAAAAAACAGTGCACTACAACCCTGTTTCTCCTCTTCTAGTTCCATTCCCTTTGTAACACCCTCTGCCTTAAGCCAGGTAAGTTAAATGCAAACTACTGTTAGCCTACCTATCTAACCTGATGAATAATAGGAAAATGAGTAAAGAGAAAATATTGCTTGCTTTAAAATGTATGTTAGAAGAATCACCTTAATTTTGCTATTTCTTAAATGGGGGTGCATATAAGTGTATAAACTTAAACATGCCATCATTGTGGTCTTTGGTGACTAGATCTGCTACATAAGAAATTAAAGACACCAAAATAACGGTCATAGGAACTATTAATACACACACCATGAATGAATCTAAAACACATTAAGTTGAGCAAAAGAAGCCTGACATGAGAGAGGACATAGTATATGATTCCATTTATGTGAAGATCAAAACCATGATTATCAGAATGGCAGTAGCCCATAACTGACTTGTTGCAGAGAATATACTGGAACTTCTGGAGTGAGAAAAATGTTCTGTATCTTGACTAGGGTAGTGGCTACATGAGTTTGCCAAAACTCAATGAACTGTATACTTAAAATCTGTGCATTTCTGTTAGGTAATTATTACCTCGATCTAAAAAATGGTCAACTGAGAAATGAGCTATTAAGTATCTGTTACGTTTTAAAATTTAATCAGTACCACTTCATAAGCCCAAGAGTAAAACTAGAGAAATTTACAGAGAAAAACTTTATTCATGAAGCTGACTAAAAATATGCGTTCTGTTTAATATAAGAATGGCCCAAATACAGCTCCAAGCAAACTGTTAGCAACAACCCCACTCTCCTTAAAACTTGGGGTGGGTGAAAATAAAGGGGTTGGTTCCATTTTACCATGCAGGCTGATGGCACTGGACATGTTTTCTATAACTAAAAGCATTTCACCTGGCAGCAAGCTGGCTTACTAGTGCGCTCTCAAACTGAGAGTCTAACCAAACAGGTTAAAATATCAGTTCCTAGGTTATGCGCTGTGAAAATAATTTGAAAAAAAAAAAAGTCAATGGAGGGGACTGGTCAAGCTGGATTTCAGAACTCTATGCAGTTGTAAAATTCTCTCACTACTGCCAATCGACTCAGCCTTTGATACTAGCACTACTTTACCTAGAGAGCAACTGGTAGGTTCAAGAAACCCCGTGACGCGGTGGGCTGAACACACCAGTTGCTTGAGTTTCTCCACACATGCTGCGACAGAACTACTTCCCCTCAGGTCAGCTTGACAGTCTTCCATATTTATAAGCTTACCAAGGTCTCCACTGAGCAGAGCATCTGCCAGGGGTGGATTGCGTTCCTTCAGCAAGGACAGCTCATGGGGGTTGGCCAGCAACATGTCTCGGAGCAAGGCTGGATTGTCCAAGCCCTGAGGAGATGAAGCTATGTCTCCAGGAGATGAGTGGGACTGCTGTGCCCCTGGTGGCTGGCGCTGCCGGGAGCCTGACGTGCCAGGCACGGCTATACTACGGAAGTCTATTCGGGGTAAGTCTGTTGGGGAAAATCGGTTCAAAGTTTACTTCCAGTGACTCCATAAAAACAAACATTTGAAGGGAACAGCGGAACATATGCTGGTACATGGCATGTAGTAAATGGTAACTGCAGACATCTGACCCTTCCCCTGCTCTCTCTCTCAACTAACTAAATATAAAGACAGCAGTCCGAGAGAGAACCCACAGGCAAGAACAGAAAAGGGGTGCTGACAATGGAAGTAACCCTAGACTTTTGGCTTATACAGTATCCCAGAAGAGATGACAAGTTTTTACTTATTTGTGTGTGTGGTTTTTTTTAAGATTTTATTTACTTGACAGAGAGAGAGAGACAGAGAGAGAGGGAACACAAGCAGGGGGAGCGGGAGAGGGAGAAGCAGGCTCCTCGCTGAGCAGGGAACCCGATGAGGGGCTCGATCCCAGGACCCTGGGATCATGACCTGAGCCGAGGGCAGACGCTTAACGACTGAGCCACCCAGGTGCCCCTACTTATTTGTGTTTTTAAAACATTGAAGCTAGGGCGCCTGGGTGGCTCAGATGGTTAAGCGTCTGCCTTCGGCTCAGGTCATGATCCCGGGGTCCTGGGATCGAGTCCCGCATCGGGCTCCCTGCTCCTTGGGAGCCTGCTTCTCCCTCTGCTTCTCTCTCCCTCTGTCTCTCTCATGAATAAATGAATAAAATCTTTAAAAAAAAAAAAAAAAAATTGAAGCTAGTCTCAGTAAACATAATCACATAATTCTGGATGTAATTCTTGAGAAAAATCCCAGTCCACTTTGACATGTTTCAACGAGCCTGCACACCTTGGGTAAAGAATACTATACAAACCAAGGGAACTGCATCAATTTTAGATGTAAAATTCTACAAGTCTCTGCTAAACATATTCATTCTTGGAATTTACACTTTCACTCTGTGCATCACTGCTAACTCTTACACCCCCGGGGAGCTAGCAGGTATAATCATTTTACAGGAGAGACAAACAGAAGAAAAGGAACATGCTCAGGTTCTCAGTGCTGAGGTCACCAAAAGATAGAACAGATTTAGAGGCTACAACACCCAGGTTCTATAATCCAGGCTGAGCTGACCTTATTAAAATGAAAGGAAAATAAAAGGAAGCCTTACACAAAGGACCCACATATTATATGATTCCACGTATATGAAATGTCCAGAATAGGAAAATACACCGAGACAGAAAGTAGACCGATGGCTGCCCAGGGCCAGGAGGCTTGGAGGCAGATGGGGAATGACCGCTAACAGGTACAGTTTATTTTTAAGGTGATGAAAATGTGCTACAATTGATTGTAGTGATGGCTGCACAACTTGGAATATACTAAAAATCAATGAACTGTATCTTTTAATGAGTGAATTATATGGTATACGAACGATATCTCAATAAAGCTGTTACTTAAAAAGGAGTTTTACCTTAGCAAAGAAAAAGTAGAGCAGAGCGAGAATGGGGGGCTAGAACTGAGTGAATCTGCATCTCCTCAATCCCAAAAAAGTATCTGATGGTCACTCCTGTCCCAAGTCTGAGGCCACCCTGAAGCTTACGGGACATCAATAGAAGAAGGGAATCCTTAAATTCCAGCGTCAGTTTCTGCCTCTTAGCACGGGTTCAAACTAGACACTCTCTTCAAACAGACCTGAGCCAGCAGCTAGTAAATGCGTATGTGGGCGTGTACGTGTATGAGGGAGTTCATCTATACCAACCAGCAAAACACAGGGGCAGGCCTTCTCTGTGGGTCAAGAAATTTTATCTCTAACCCTGTTACACTTATCTTGAGGGTCCATTCGCTTCAGAGTAATTCTGAGAAACCGGTTTACCTGATAGACGAGATCACCTCCCCTCCCCCACCTGCTGGCTCTCTTGTCCACATGGGACAGTACAGAAAAAACAAAACAAAAAAAAACGGTGAATCTCCAGAACTAACAATTTCACCAAATTAACCAAAGGAAGATTTGGTTTTTGTTGACTGGCACGTTCGAATCACAACTCTTTCTAAAGTTTAACAGTAGCCTGGAGGGACTCGTGTAACTCCGATCTGGGAAGAACAGTGCATGGTCTCTTACAGCCCCAGTCTCAGGCTGACTGGAAGTTTGTGTTCTAAGATGGAGTGTACCATCCTCACCCAGACACCCGTCAGCTGTTACCACAAACTATAAAACCAACCAACCTAAAGACTAAACACTGTTTAAAGAAATCTATCTGAAGATAGCAGGGAATGGAAAACACTATTACATTTCATCAAACAGTTCCACCTCAGAACCTTGTCAACTTTCTACAGATCATGAACCCCTCTGAGTATCTGAAGAAAGCTACAGATCCTCTCCCCATTAAGTGCACACATGCTCACAGCCACGCAATTCTATGATTATTTCAGGGACACAGAAACGTTCTAAATCCCAATGCACAGATTCCAGATTATAAACACCTCATCTGGATGGAACATCAACAACGACAACAGCTTCCTTTCATGTGCTTAACACGGCCAGCGGGGAAGGAACAGAATTTGGTGGTCCAGCTGCTTAATGCTCCTAAAGCTCAGTATAATGGAAAAAATACCACATTTTTGTTCCCATGCCTTCACTTATTAGCTATGTAACACTGAAGACATTACTTAGAATCAGAGCTTCATCTATTAGTGGTAACAAATTATAAAAAGGAATCTCTTCCCCCACAACAGTGATGAGACCCACGCGATGTGGGTACGAGTGCCTGGCTGACTGCTCCACACAGGCCTGCTAGCCGAGGGCTGGACACGGAGTAGCAAAAGTCAGTCAGGAATCACGGCAGAGGTGGCCTCCTAGGTCCTTCCCAAGGATAAAGTCATTATTGATAACAACAGAAGCAAACATTTATTGAGGACATGCCATGTGCCAAAGCTTGCACGTGCACTATTCTCACAGCCTATCTCACAGCTGGTGATGAACCGGACGTAGGGAAGTTAATGCATCCAATGTTACAAAGCAACCAAGGGGCAGTCGGAGCCTGTCCCCTGCACTCTGAACCCGAAGCTAGTCCACAGCTCTGGCCCACCGTGTTATGCCCTCTCTCCTGATGCTGGTGTCAGGATGTCTTACTTGGGAACTGCACTGGAGGTCGAGGGTCGGCGTTCTCCTTCTGTCGTAAAATCACAACGTCCCCATCTTTCAAGCCGTAGGAAGCCAGCGATCTGTGGTTGTCTGTGAGTGGTCTTTCAGCATAGACAATCTACAACCAGAAAAGATTGCACAGTAGAAAGTACTGAGAAGTAACATGGCACAAAGCAGGAAGACTATGTACAGCATCCCTTCTCATTCGATGTCAGTCCCTGCTCAAAACCCCCCAATGGTTTCCTATCACATCTGGAATAAAAGCCCAAGTCCTTCCTGTTACCTACTAGGCCCAAACCATTTGGCCCCTGGCTCTCCCTCTGACTTCATCTCATACTGTAATTGCTGTTCCCCAAATAACACGATCAATTTCCCCCTTGGGACTGTTTCACTTGCTCTTCTCTCTACCTAAGGAATGTTCTTTTCCCAGTCATCTCTTTTTTAAGTAGGCTCTATGCCCAATGTGGGGCTCGAACTCATGACCCTGAGATCAAGAGTCGCACGCTCTGCCAACTGAGACAGCCAGGTGCTCCCCAGTCATTTCTTTTAAGGTCTCTGATCAAACATTACCTTTTCAGAGCCCTTCACTCATCACTCTATTAAAAATGTACCCTCATCTCTCATATTATAAACCTCTTTCTTTATTGTCTTTCTGCCCCACTAAAATGTAAGCTACTTGAGGACAGGATTTTGTTTTGTTCACCATCTCAAATGCCGTGTGTGTGTGTGTGTGTGTGAGATGAGAACTTCTAACATTTACTCTCCTAGCAGCTTTCAAGTGCGTGATACAGCACTGTTAATTACAGTCACCAAGCTGGACATGACATCCCTGTGTGTCCACCTTTAAATGACCCTGCACACTGGCAAGTCTACAAGTTTTCCAAATACCACCCGTTCTGCATCCTTCCTTCTCTCCTACTATTCCCAAAGTTTGGTCGCACTTATGAGTGGAAAACGAAAGGGGAAGAAATTCAGAAAAGAACAACTAAACACAGACGGCAAAAAGCATCACGGAGGTACTGCTACTACTACTATTTTTACGAGATGCAATCAAACACTGAAGAAAACCTGACAGCAGAAAAGCAGATGAAACACCGCGCTGCAGAAAGCCAAGGCACAAAGGGCGTAGGGTAATTTTACCATGAAGGAACATAAAACCTACCCTGCGCTATCACATACTCCAGAGGGGCATTCAGAATAAGCTCAGGCTTTGAAAGGTTTTTCTCGCTAATCATTTGCTTTGCACCAGGCCACATGCAAACTGAGGAGCCTGAGTCCTGTCCTGGCTCTGACGGTGGCCGTGTCACTCAGTTGGTCCAGGCTTCACATTCCCCATTTGTCAATCAAGCAGTTGGGACTTGAGAATCACTACAGCTGTCCCTTCCAGGTCTTTCTACTCCACTACCATTTTACAGCGTTTCCTCATGTGCCCTCAAAGCTTTCATAGTAAGACTGCCTGACACAGAACCTGAAAAATACAGGATTTATACTGGGAAAAATGATCTGTCACATCTGCTCACAGAATTTGCACTGATGTGACGAACAGAACAGGAAACCGAATTTCCAAAACCGAATACTTCTGGGGATGCACAAAAAAACTGATTTCAGAGTTTGTAGGGCTGACGATACTTTGTAAGTTCTCTACGTGACTAGAAAATGTAATGTTGGGGGCACCTGGCTGCCTCAGTCGTTAAGTGTCTGCCTTCAGCTCAGGTCATGATCCCAGAGTCCTGGGATCGAGCCCTGCGCATCGGGCTCCTTGCTCACCAGGAGCTTGCTTCTCCCTCTCCCACTCCCCCTGCTTGTGTTCCCTCTCTAGCTCTCTCTGTCAAATAAATAAATAAAATCTTAAAAAAAAGAAAAAAAGGAAATGTAATGTTAGTTCTTACCCTCAACCTAGAGTTCAAACATGCTACGACAGACTGCAACTATCATTCCATCAATCCATTCACACTCTCTTCTTCTCCCTTATTTAAGCACATATCACACAGTAAGGTACAACAGAATCAACACAGACTGTTTGCAGTAACAACCTCAGAGTCGTATCGTAACTTGTGGGATTGTTGGGAAAACTACTGGAAATCTGAAGTGACAAGCGTCCTGGGTTGAGGTGTACAGCAAGAAGAGGTATGCCAAGAGAAACGCCACGCAGGCAGCTCTTACAAGCTGGCGGCGACACTGTGAAGCCACCACAATGAAGGGACCAAGTGGTCCATGGCCCACTCCTTAATTTTCCAGGTTCAGAAACTCAACTATCTGTATATTTAGAGATACAGTCAGTTGACACATTCTAACTGTACTTATAAAAGAACATTTATCTACAATAGGAAATCAAACTCAGGAGCATCAAAATGCTCCTGTCCACCAGATCACTGAAATCTCCTCAGCCTGAAGGGCCACAATAAAACACTACCATTGCATGCGCTTCTATCAGAATGGGTTCTCACGGTCCTTACTGACAGCCTCACATTGAATTGTCAATTATTTTATGAGGTGGGCCTTATTTGTCCCATTTTATGGACAGGGAAGCAGATACAGAGAGTTCGGTGACCTGAGACCACACAGCTGTTAAGACAAGAACTATGACTGGAACGTCTGCCTGACTACAGAGCCCATACATAATCTTCCCTAAGGACCACATACAACTTCCCCAAACTTAAGTCCAAAGTGGCCTGGTGAATCAGCTGGTGACCTGAGCAAGAGCTATAAAGCCGTCCAATAAGGGCCTATACTAACCGGGAGGATGCAAACCCTATCCACTGCTCACTGTAACCCCTAACCCGAACACTAGCAACTTCTCCCTCTTTGGACTCCCACCTTGTAGACGCTGTATGTCACTCCACAGTGTTAGTTAACACGGTCTTTCCTCAGCAGACAATATAATTTTTTTTTTAAAGTAAGACAGCCTCATGTAACAATAAGATCCAGGTAATAACTACCACCAAACACATATATGAAATGTGGAATATTGCTATCTGCCCCATTTCCTAAAAATACTAGACTGGAGAATGTGGGTGAGGAGCAAACATCTTTCACACTGACAAAGCAGCGGGCATATTCCATTTTAGTCAAGGACACAAAGGAGATAAACAAAAGCTTAACCAAAATTATAACTGCCACAAAGAACTGATTTCTTTTTGTTAAAACAGGTTTAAAAGTCTAAGAAAGACAATGATTTTATAGCTTTAGTCCTAGAATAAATCTGAATGAGCTTCCAGCTTAATAGGAGTATATTAGGCCAATGGTTTCAAATTTCTACCAGTCAAAACAAAATGAGTTTCAGTAATAGCACTGGTGATGCTTTCTACTAGAACACCCAACTCAAAGGCACAAAGGTAAAAATTCTAGTTTTGCCAGTTATGAAACACACAACAGGAAAACTGATACTGCTGCAAGTCTTTAGGTGCAGAACTGGCCCACCTGTGAGGACGTACTCCAGAGGAGGCGCCCTCCAGACAGAATTCTCCTCTTAGTCAACATTCAACAATAGTCTAATTAAAACAACTCCGGGTCTTTTGCTCAGGCCCGTGGCGCCGGCAGGATGGGCAAGTGTCGCGGTCTCCGTACTGCCAGGAAGCTCCGCAGCCACCGACGAGATCAGAAATGGCATGATAAACAGTACAAGAAAGCCCACTTGGGCACAGCCCTGAAGGCCAACCCTTTTGGAGGCGCTTCCCATGCAAAAGGAATTGTGCTGGAAAAAGTAGGAGTTGAAGCCAAGCAGTCAAATTCTGCCATCAGGAAGTGTGTCAGGGTCCAGCTGATCAAGAATGGCAAAAAAAATCACAGCCTTTGTACCCAATGATGGTTGTTTGAATTTTATTGAGGAAAATGATGAGGTTCTGGTTGCTGGATTTGGTCGCAAAGGTCATGCTGTCGGTGACATTCCTGGAGTTCGCTTTAAGGTTGTCAAAGTAGCCAATGTCTCTCTTTTGGCCTTATACAAAGGCAAGAAGGAAAGACCAAGATCATAAGTTTTGATGGTGAAAACATGACAATAATAAATTTTCATAAGCCAAAAAAAAAAAAAAAACACAACTCCGGGATCTTTAAGCATGATGTCAAATGTTTTCCAGTCTCTGAATGAGAGCCTTCAATCAACAGAAATTGTAACAATACATTTCTAGCAGTAAGGACCAGACACTGGCCACAAAATCTTTGGACTCACATGTGAATAGCTACATAATAGTATCTACCGTTAATTGAAAGCCTACTATATGCCAAGGGATCTACATACACTATCTCATGCAACAGCTTGACTTTTCCAACTTTCTGGAAAACCATTTGGCAACAGTTACTAAAAGCCTTTCAAAAGACCTGGCAATTCCATATCTAACAATATATCCTGAGAAAATAATCAGAAATGGGGACAAGGCCTTAAGTATACAGATATCCATGGAAATGTTACTCATAACTGCTTCCAATTTTCCCCAATTCAAAGGCCCAGCAACAGGGAAATTGTTAAATAAATTGTAGTATATCCATAGGACGGTATATGATATGGCCATTAAAATGATAAATTTGAAGAATTTGAAATGCGATGGGAAATGCTGACAATGTAGTGTTGACGCAACAAAGAAAGTTGAAACTGTTAGTATAGTTCAGGGCATCGTGTTTAAAAGATACATATAGGGGCGCCTGGGTGGCTCAGTCATTAAGCATCTGCCTTCGGCTCAGGCCATGATCCCAGAGTCCTGGGATTGAGCCCCGCATCGGGCTCCCTGCTCAGCGGGAAGCCTGCTTCTCCCTCTCCCACTCCCCTTGCTTGTGTTCCCTCTCTCACTGTGTCTCTCTCTGTCAAATAAATAAATAAAATATTTAAAAGAAAAAAAAAGATACATATATAGGGGCGCATGGGTGGCTCAGTTGTTAAGCGTCCGCCTTCGGCTCAGGTCATGATCCTAGAGTCCCGGGATCGAGTCCCGCATCAGGCTCCCTGCTCCATGGGAAGCCTGCTTCTCCCTCTCCCTCTGCCCCTGCTTGTGTTCCCTCTCTCGCTGTCTCTCTGTGTCAAATAAATAAAACCTTAAAAAAAAAAAGATACATATATCAAAGGAAGTAAGCTTAGAAAAAAAATACGCTAAAAGGTAAACTGCAGGGGCGCCTGGGTGGCTCAGCTGGTAAAGCACCTGCCTTCGGCTCAGGTCATGATCCCAGGATCCTGGGATCCAGTCCCACGTCAGGCTCTCTGCTCAGTGGAGAGCCTGCTTCTCCCTCTCCCCTCTGCTCGTGCTCTCTCTCTCTCTCTCTCTCTCGCCATCTCTCTCTCTCAAAAAAATAAATAAAATCTTAAAAAAAAGTAAACAGTAGTTATTTGAGGGTTATGAGGTAGTAACTTACTGTCCTTATCTTTTCCTGCAAGTTACAAATTCTCTATAATGAATATGCAGTATTTATCAGGAAAAAAAATACATGAAAATTACCTGCTAAAATAAACACGTCAAAACCAGCTACAATAGAAAATTTCAGTTTCTACTAATTTAAAATAGTGTTTTACAAACCACAAATCATGCTGTGTACAGAGCTGCTTTTCCAGGATCATACAGTCACTGCTATTATTTGGTATTTAAATATGCCTTTCATTTGAGAGTCCTTACACATTCTGCACACATCTTTACCACATGCCACCTACAGGGATAAATTATAATGATGTTTCAAAAATACAAAGACATTAATTTAAAGTGAAGCTAAGTTCTGATAATTCTTTGAAGTTTGCCTGGCCAAGTCTGAATCAAAGTATCAAACAGAGCCATGACTGGCTTCCAAGCCCACACTTGTATTAAGAGATGGAACATGCCCAGCTTTAATCACATGTACAAGCAGAGAAAGTTTCTAGTCTAAATTTGTTATCGTCATATTACAACTACTATAATCAGACGAGAGCTGTTAAAAATTAACACCTTTTCCAAGTGCATACTTATGCACAACTGATGCTGATGTGGAAGACTGAATTCTAAACCAGTGATCCTCCATGTGGGGCAGGCATGCAAAGCAACTCTTTAAACATGAAGGAACAGAAAAACACTAGAATTTTCATTTCCATTTATTTTAATTCATCCTTCCTTAAATTCTATCCTATGGCTGTTCATAATGTACATAAGGTATTACTTCATGTATATTACATAATTGATGTTTCCAGTTATATACATATACGTGCATATATATATAAAATGCATATCACATTCGTTCATAATGTTTGTAACTTTTTATATATCACAAAGATGTATGTTCCAAAACATTTTACTCAGAGGAATACATAACCAAAAAAGTTTGGAGATTAGTGGTGGAAATCTTGACAGGAAAGAACAGCCAGGAACATTAAAAAAAAAAACATAAACCCCTTTAAGAAGGTAAATAAGTGGAGTGAGGTAAAGAGACCAATAGAACTGCGAGAGGGAGAAAGGGAAGATGAGTAATAGGGGAGAACCTGGGAGATAAAAGGGTGGGAGAGGGGGCCTCAAGTAAGTGATATTTTTGTAGGTAAGAACTATAATGATGCTTACTATTATGATTTGGTGAACGGAAATGACTCAAGTGTCTAGGGTGGATCCTGTTCCTGCCTGATGGACAAACAACTGAAAAGACAACCGACCACCAGTCATCTTAAAATAGATACTGTGTTAGGTTACAATGGAGCCAATGGAACAAACTTGAAACACAGGAGCTGTTTAAGGCTCTATTAATACAGGGTTCACAGTACTTGGAGCCCAGTTTTGCATATGCTAATTTGGCTTGGGAAGGAAGTAAATGCCCAAAAGGTGACCTAAGGAATAAGAAAGAAATTTGGAGTTAGCCTAATTGTTCAATTAGTGAGGTACTCCTCACATCCTGAGCTGTGTCAATCTGACACACTCTTCACTTAAATTTTGTTACAGCCCATCTCAAAAAGGGTAGAAATTGAGGCAATGTCAATTTTCATCTCCCAAGCCCTAATAACAACAAAATCAACTTACATCTTAATTTTTTATTTCCCCCACCAGCTGGTGATTACAACCAGGGTAACAGAAAAGCCACCTTCAAATATTTAAGAGTTGAGTGTACCTCCCTACTTAAACTGTCCCTTCCTAGCTCTCCACTTGAGGGATTCACTGACAGGAACTGGTTCCTCAGTTTTTGTGGATTAGCTGTTTATAGAAAAAGGTGCAAATAATCCCTTTTACCAATTTCTTTGTAACTTTCATCAGTCTGCCTATTTGAGTGGCACTTTCCACCCTGAAACAAATTCTTTCTTGATATTCAGCTTTATGCCAAGGTTCTAAAGTTCACATACTGTCAAGGAATCATACTCACTTCTGAACAATATTGACGCATCTGTTTACCATAACACAGGACAGAACACGCTGTAGTTGGGCAATAGTTTTGGAACTATTTCATAACTGCAGTAGGAAATCAAGATTTACACTCTGGGGCCTTGGAGGACTTCTATAATTTTCTTCATGTTTAGACCATGTCCTCCAAGGTCTACTTATCAAGTTAAGATTTAAATGTTTTCGTGTGAAGGCCAGAGTTATCGTCACCAATTCTGTTTGGTGGCAGCCTCACGGCATTTTGAGAATAAATTACTTTGCTTATTTAAAATATTAGAGCAGCTAAACTTCCTTCCAACGGGGTAGGGAAACGAAACAGGCAAATCACACAGAGAAGCACTAGGCCATTTTTACAAAAATATTCTAATAAAGTACTGAACTTTGAACCTATCCAAACTCTGAATTGTGGCCTGAAATAAAAAGGGATTCTGGCCTACTCCCAGTTAAGAAACCAGAGAAACAAACAACATGAATTGAACTAATAACTGCCATCCCTGGGGGGGGGGGG
>NW_027397080.1:25654776-25711187 GCF_003265705.2 Callorhinus ursinus
TAGCCTTTTTTTTTTTTTTTTTTTTTTTTTTTAAGAATCTAACCAGAAATGCCATGTGGGAGGGAAAAAGGAACAGGGCATTTCCAAAAGCCTCAAAACAAGGTAATGCAAGTCTCAAAACTTTTTCCTTCACTTAGAGGAGTGCAAATCTCTACATTTAAAGGTAAATTACGTTTGCTTAAGCAGGAGCCCTCTCCAAAAAAGCAGATGCACATCAACCTACCACAGCGATCCAAACTGGTATTTCTGGTTGGGGAAACAGGATGTATGAATTCCTGCAAACCTCGAGCTGCTTCTTCTATTCTATGGTTGTTCATAATGTGCATAGGTCCCCAACATCCCACACTCGGGATTATTAGGGGAGAAAGGGCCAAAGAGCCAGAAGGTGGGGCGGGCCGCCCAACTGTCCACGCGCCCCTCAGGCTGCAATGGGTGCGTCTGCGGTCAGGTTCTCCGCTCCCTCCCATGGCACCCCACCCCACGCTCCGCGTGTGTGGGGGCAGCTACCGATTCCAGCTCCCTCCCGGACGCGGGGGCGAGCTGGGAGAGGCCATCCTGCTCCCCCACCCCCAATTCCTCACCAGTAGCAAAGGGAGGGCGTGAGACTCGGAGGCAGGAGGGTTAGCCCCGGAGGGAGACCCCGCTCGCTGCCCAGCATACCTGGCTCTCGGCTGCGGGGATGCCGGACTCGAGCTCGCACAGCGCGCGGAAGTTGTGCAGCTCGAAGTCGGCGTCGACCTGGAGGGAAAAGGTCACCTCGGAGAGGTCCCTCCGCACACAGTACACGGTGAGCAGCATGGCCCGGGCCCGACCCAGCTCGGCTCGGCCCGGCCTCGGCGCTGGGCTGCGGGGCGGCGGCGGGGCCTGGCTGGAGCTGCGGGCGAACGGCGCGGGCTGCTCGCTCGCCCGCTTGCTCCTTCCCTCCCTCACACACGCTCAGTGACTCACTCCCTCCCGCCCTCACTACCAAGCACAGCCGCCGCCACCCGCCTGCGACTCCGTCTGCCTGCCTGCCGGCCTGCCTCCCACCGCTGCCGCCAAGCGCGCCAGCCGCCCAGCGCCCCGCCCCGCCGCAACGCGGCTGCCGTAAAGCTTGCCTCACCCTCTCTGCCTTCGCGACGCAGAGAAGGGGCGGGCCGGGAAGAGGAAGCGGGAAGCTAGGAGAGGATTGGAGGGAAGGGAAGGCCTGGGAAGCCAGAGGGAGGAAGGGCGAGAAAAGGGGAGGGAAGGAAGGGACTGAGGGAAATCGATGAGTGAGTTAATAGACGAAGTCGGTGGCGGACACCACGATCTCATTCACCCAAATGAGGCATTTATTAAGCGCCGACCATGTGGATACAAAAATGCGTAAAAACACAGGTCTTTCTTTGCCCTTAAGGAACTCTCACGCAACGAAGCAGAGTTCTAAAATGTATTTACCAAGTAGAAATTGAGGCTGAGAGAGATTAATTCACTTCTTGTCCCAGTGATTTAGGGTTAAAACCAAAATCATGACCCTGCCTAGTCTATAGAACCGAGCTTACTCTGGTCCCTGCAGACATCTTCAGACCTGCCTCTCAGCCCCTTCCTGCACTCTGCCCACCCAACCACATTGGGACTTTCCGTTCCTCCGAGGCTCCATTCCCCTGCCTTGTAAAGTTTTCTTTCTACTTGGGACTGTCTCCTTCCTAGACCTAGCATGCCCCCAGCGCCTACTGCAGAGCCTTTATTGGGCACAGCTTAGAATCCACTCGATAAAGTATTGGCTACTTTAATGGCCTGTTCATGGCCAAGTAGCTGATGACTGGATAGAGGCCCAGAGCATGAGGATAAGGTCAGAAAACCAAAACTGATGCAAGAGTGGCATCTCCCTACTTAACCACTGCCCAATTCCCCATCCGTGGAGTAGGGACCCCTCTTCTGGTATAAGAGGAGGGAGGGAGAGACAGTGGCATCTGTTCAGTGAATCAATGATATCAGGGCCTGTATTTCTGTAAATATTTTGGCCTTTCCCGGAGGGTCACAATATGCCTGGCTGCCTCCACTCCATGCAGCATTTTCTTGTTTAAGGCAAGAGCTTGGCCAGAAGTCCTGCAGCAGGTTTCTATTTACATCTCTCTGGCCAGGACAGCGCCACAGAGATGCAAGCAAGGCTAGGAAACTGACTGTTTAGCTTTTCTCACCTCTAGGAAACTGATTGTTTAGCTTTTCTCACCTCTTTAAAGGACATGGACACGAGTAAAAGGTTTTGGGAACAGGTGTTAGGTGAGACCTACATAGTCTACTACAGCAGAGAATATTTGAAATAACCATTGCAAATTGAAGCAAGTTGAATAGAGAAATGATGTAGAATTGTCAGGTGGTGTTAAGGATTCAACTGAGGTTGGAATCACAAATTGATTAATTTTTCTGTGTCACATCTTTTTTTCTAGTGGTGCTCATGTGCCCGGGTGTGACAGATTTTATTTTCTAAAGATGGCCACGATAGTATCTCCTATCTTACATGTTCTTCGTACAATGTGACCGTAACATTCCTCCTATTGAGAGATGGGGTGTATGTCTCTCCATTTGAATCATGGCTGACTGACCCTGGTATAAATGTCATGGTGTGACTTCTGAGGCTAGATTATAAATGGCAATATAGCTTCTGCCTGGCTCTCTGGGAACACTTGGTCTTAGAACCCAGCAGCCATGTTGTGAGGAAACCCAAACCACATGGAGAGAACATGTGTGGATGTTCCAGGCAACAACCTAGATGAGATCAAAGCCAATTCCTAGGAAAACCACAAAAGATACTTGCAGTTTGTTTCAACCCCAGACATTGAGCCATCTCCGGCATCTGGGTCTTTCCAGCAGAGGTCTCAGATGCCATGGGGCCATCTCCACTGTACTCTTTTTGAATTCCCAACCCACAAATCTGTGAGTATAATACAATGATTATTTTGCATGACTAAGTTTGAGGTGGTTTGTAACAAAGCAACAATAAATGGTACACTGAATACAGTCTCTCTTTATATATGTATAAACATAAATATGTATACACACATATCACATCTTCTTTATCTATTAATCTATCAACGGACACTTGGGCTGCTCATAGTTTGGCTGTTATTTTTTTTTTAAGATTTTATTTATTTATTTGAGAGAGAGAGCATGAGTGGGAGGGGCAGAGGAAGAGGGAGAGAATCTCAAGCAGAGTCCCCACTGGGTGTGGAGCCCGACATGGGGCTTGATTCCGAACCCTGAGATCATGACCTGAGCGGAAAACAAGAGTTTGATGCTTAACCATCTGTGCCACCCAGGTGCCCCCATAGTTTGGCTATTGTAAATAATGCTGCAACAGACATAGGGGTGCATGTATCCCTCTGAATTAGTGTTTGTGAATTTTTTGGGTGAACACCCAGTTGTGTGATTACTGGATTGTAGGATTGTTCTATTTTTCTTTTTGAGGAACCTCCATACCATTTTCCACAGTGGCTGCACCAGTTTGCATTCCCACCAACAGTGCAAGAAGGTTCCTTTTTCTCCACATCCTTGCTAACACTTGTTTCTTGTTTTTGATTTTAGCCTTTCTGACAAGTGTGAGGTGATTTCTCATTGTGGCTTTGATTTGCATTTCCCCAATGATGAGTGATGTTGAGCCTCTTTTCATGTGTCTAATTGGCCACGTGTATATCTTCTTTGGAGACATGTCTGTTCATGTCTTCTGCTCATTTTTTGGTAGGGTTATTTGTTTTTTGGGTGTTGAGTTGTATCAGTCCTTTATATATTCTGGATACTAACCCATTATCAGATATATCATTTGCAGAGATTACTTACTTAAATTAAAAAAAAAAAAAGGTGAGAGAGAGGGGCACTTGGGTGGCTCAGTTGGTTAAGCATCTGCCTTCGGCTCGAGGTTATAGTCTCCGGGTCCTGGAATCGAGCCCCACGTCGAGATCCCTGCTCAGCAGGGAGCCTGCACCTCCCTCTCCCTCTGTGCGCTTTCTCAAATAAATAAATAAGATATTTAAAAAATGGTGAGAGTGGACATCCTTCTCTTGTTCCTGACCTTAGGGGAAAAGCTCCTGGCTTTTCACACTGAGTATGGTGTTGGCTATGGGTTTTTCATATAGAACTCTTATTATGTAAAAGTAGGGATCTCACCCCTTTTGGACTCTGCTCAGTTGCTTCTTGATCTGGTTCAGAGTGTGGGCTCTCACTTCTCTCGTCACTCTATGAGACTTTGCATCTTCATTACTCATGATCACAAATGGCTTGAGACATCTCCAGGCCATAATTCTAAGCGAGGTTGGGTTGGGGGGACCTTGAGAGAAAGCCTAGACAAGAAGGATACCCTTGATTCCCATGTATCAGTCAGTACTGTATGTCAAGAAACTTGCAAACGATTGCTAACATTTACTGTAATGCTAACTTTGTGCCAGGCACTCTTCTAAGCACTTTATGTGTTGAGTCATTGAATCCTCACAAAAATCCTATGAGGTATTATCTCCATTCTACAGATGAAGAAACTCAGGCATAGAGAGGTCAGTCCTTTGCCCAAGGACATACAAGTAGTAAATGGCGGTCCCAGGATTCAAACCAGGCAATTTGACTTGAGTCCACACTTTTTTTCAAAGTTTATTTATTTATTTAAGTGATCTATACACCCAATGTGGGGCTCGAACTCACAACCCAGAGATGAAGAGTTGCATGCTCTTCTCACTGAGCCAGCCAGGCGCCCCACAAGTCCACAGTCTTAACCACTACTTTACACAGCTACATGTAAGACCTCATTTCATCCTTCTGAAAGTCCTCAGAGATAGGAACTACAGGTTTCCCCTGTTATCTGAAACTAGATGGTTCCTATGAAACCTTTTGTAAACTGAAATGGTGCAAAATGAAGAAGTGATTACCATTTCATAAAATCAAAAATCCTTTTCAGATTTCTTTTGGTCAGTGAAAACAAGTACTAATGTGTGTCTTCTGTAAAATTGAAGTTTCATAAAGCAAACTTTTGGATAGCAGGGGAATCCTGTATTTGTATTCATTCCCATTTCATGGATAAGGAAATTGAGGTGTGGGAATTTTAATCAACTTGCCCAGGTTCATACAGCTAGTGAACAGCAGGTTCTCCAAGCTGTTAAAAATCTTAAGAACAAAAACATCTATTTCCAACCTTTAACTAGAGCACCAGCATTCTGCCTGCACACTACGTGTGGAGACACCTGGCTGTGCTCCAAAACCCTTTCAACACCATATGGTCACCACCAGCAAAGTTTCTGCCTACTTCTAGGTTCTTGCCTAATTCTTCTCTACCAGGAAGAACAAATTGGTAAAGGCATTTACCCTTACTGATTTTTAAAAGTCCTACAATTGGTGGGCGCCTGGGTGGCTCAGTCAGGCGTCTGCCTTTGGCTTGGGTCATGATCCCAGGATCCTGGGATTGAGTCCTGCATTGGGCTCCCTGCTCAGCGGGGAGTCTGCTTCTCCCTCTGCTCCTCCCCCACCCCCACCCCCACTCATATTCGCTCTTTCTCTCTCTCTCGCAAAAATAAATAAAATCTTAAAAAAAAAATAAAACTCCTACAATAGGGACTAAATCCCCAAACACTCTAAGTACTTGCTTTTTTTTAAGCAGTATATATTGTTCTTTGAATTTTTCCCTCATCATCAGTTCATGGTTGCTCAAAGAAGTCTCTCTTACCTTGCTGTTCCTGGCATGTCAACTAATAGCGGATAGTGCTCCATTTTACTCATTTTACCTTAACACAAAAACTCTTCTCACTCGGTTTCCTATTTCTTAGGCCAGGATCATGTGCAGAGGTATAATGCAATGCCTCCTCCCTTTCCTGCTTATCTTTCCTAAAATCTGATAGCATTTCAGTTCCACTATATTCTAGGTCAATTCTTCCTCTTCATTTCCAGTGTAGCGTGTACTCATTGGGTTATCAAAACATTGCAGGTAATTATGGTTGTAATTTCAAGCACCATAATTTGCCTACTCAGAAGTTTGTAGCTAGAGATCAAAATGTACTTTGATTACCAGAGTCAGCCTGGGCAAAAGTACAAAACAGGCCAAAGTTTGTCCTTGGCAAGCTCAACGTGATGCTCCTTCTTTGGCTCCCTTTCTCTCCACCTGTTCCTCTTAGTTCTCATGGGTCCTACTTTCTTCATTTGCCTTTTTTAAAAACCTGCTCTCAAAAAGGAGCTGGACCGATTCACACTAAGGTACTAATGGCTGCTGAAACTCCATACGGTCTCTCTTAGGGTAGTTGCATTTTAATAGGGATAAAGGTATCAATCGCCAGCTACAGATTTCTAGGCTTCAGGGAATTTGGTGGGGAAGGCAAATTTTCCCAAGAACCTCTGGATTGACACAAGCCTACTTTACCTACTCTGTTGACATCTGACCAGGACTTTGTTGATCTATCCTTGATGTTACTGGTTTAATACCCACCTTGGTAGTTAAATTGCTTTTCTATTTTTTCCCTTCAGGAAACTCCTAGTTTTTCATGAAAAACGTGTGTCTTTCTTCGTGGAACACCACATCACAGTTGTGGAGGAATCTCAGGTATCACAGCTAAGAATATAGAGCCATCTTTTAAGATATAAAGTGGATACAAAACATTTTGAGTGGGCACTGCCAATGTGAGAATCATTACAATACCAAGGATATGTTCAAAGTCTTTTAGCCACTTGGAACAACTTTGGTCCACTCACCATAATCAGCAATAGAACCATATTGGACATAGACCACTCATTAATTTCTTCAACAGTTATTTTTTTGGGGGGGCGCCTGGGTGGCTCAGTCGGTTAAGCAGCTGCCTTCGGCTGAGGTCATGATCCCAGGGTCCTGGGATCGAGCCCCGCATCGGGCTCCCTGCTCAGCAGAGAGCCTGCTTCTCCCTTTCCCTCTGCCTGCCGCTGTGCCTACTCGTGCTCTCTATCTCTCTGTCAAATAAATAAATAAATCTTTAAAAAAAACGTTTTTTTTTAAAGATTTTATTCATTTGACAGAGAGAGACACAGCGAGAGAGGGAACACAAGCAGGGGGAATGGGAGAGGGAGAAGGAGGTTTCCCGCGGAGCAGGGAGCCCGATGCGGGGCTCGATCCCAGGACCCAGGGATCATGACCTGAGCCGAAGGCAGATGCCCAACGACTGAGCCACCCAGGCGCCCCTAATTTCCTCAACAAGTCTTAACACCTACTGAATGCCAGACATTGTTCTAGGTACAGCAGGGAACAAGACAAGGAGCCTATCCACACGGAACTTACATTCTAGTAAGGGGTCACAGAGAACATACAAAATGTGTCAGGTGTGATAAATGCTATAGAGGGGAAAAGAGCAAGCAGATGATAGGGAGTGTTGGGGAGAGGTGTGAGGAATTTGCGCATGCAGTGGTTGTTACTTCACAGAGGGTGGTCAGGGAAAGTCTGTCTTATTAGGTAACATTGGAGCAGGATGAAGCAGAATGAAGGAGTAAATCATGTGGACATCCAAGGAGAATACTCAGCACAGGCAATAGCAGGTGCATAGACCTAAATATGGAAGGATACCTGCTTTGTTCCAGAAACAGAATGAAGAACAGCACTTCCAGAAATCAATGAATGAGGAGGACAGTAGATAGGAACCCATGGGACCAGATTATGTGGCAAGTGATTATAAGGACTTGGCTGTCACTGAATGAAATAGGAAGCCACTGGAGTTTTGAGCAGAGAGGTGACATGATGTAATGCGTGTGTCAAGAGAGCACTTTGGCTGGGGCGCCTGGCTGGCTGAGTCGGTGGAGCATGTGAATGTTGATCTCAGGGTTGTTAGTTCAAGCCCCAGGTTGGGTGCGGAACTTACTTAAAAGAAAAAAAAATCACTTTGGCTGACTTGCAGAGGAAGGCGTTGGTGGTCTAGTTAGAACCAGCAATAGAACTAGCAATAACCCACGTGACAGACAGTGGGGAATCTGACCAGGGTGCAGGTAGTGAGAAGCTGTCAGATTCTGAATTTATTTTGAAAATAGAACCTACAGGGGCGCCTGGGTGGCTCAGTCGTTGAGCGTCTGCCTTCGGCTCCGGTCAGGATCCCAGGGTCCTGGGGATCGAGCCCGGCATCGGGCTCCCTGCTCAGTGGGGAGTCTGTTTCTCCCTCTTACTCTGCCACTCCCCATGCTTGTGCTCTTTCTCTGTCAAATAAATAAAATCTTTAAAAAAAAAAAAAAAGGAAAGGAAATAGAGCCTACAGGACTTGCTGACGCACTGAATACAAGGTGTGGAAGAAAGAGGAATCAAGGATGGCCACAAGGTATGTATGTGTCAGTATTCCAGAGTCTATATAGTACTTTAAACTCCTCTGCTCGTTAGCGTGAAATTTATAAGGAAAGAATAGTATTGCTAGCAGCCTCCTGGCAGTTTTAAAAATGAGTTGGGCCGTCCCACTTATCTCAAATCCCTTTCATATAGGACATTTTTTCGGCCCAGCCTCAGAGGCTTGTCGCGGGGTCCCCCAAACCCTGGCCTGCACGCGGGGACCTAGAATTTATGAACTGACATGTGGATAACTAGGTTCTGAGAAGCAGGCTCCGTTCTCTAAATTCACAGTGGAAGGTGTACCTGTCCAATAACCACCTCGGCAAGACAGTACTCCCCACCCCGCAAAGAGACGCCTCTTTCCCCAGATGCAGGATCTCTCTTCTAGCCAGCGCTGAATATGAGAGCCTGAATGAATGAATAATGAATATAATAGCCTTATAACCTAAACTTTACCCCTTATTAAATATTACAAATTTCACACGACTCTTCCTGTGCCCACAGGAGGCCGACTTCAGCATCTGACGAGTCTTAGTCTCAGGAAATGCTCCTGCACGACCAAACGAGCCTCACGGGCGCATTTGGCACCGTTTTATTGCTTCACCGTCGCCGGTGCGGAATGGCCCCAGCTGCCCGTTTGGTCACCCTCTGGCCACCCCATCTGAGGCCAGGGCCGAAACGCCAGTTCGCAGTCCTGCGGCGGCAACCCCACCGCAGTTCCCGAGCCGTGCGGAAACGCGCCTGCGCCGTATCACGTGACGGCAGCGTAATCTTCCAGTGAGCCGGGGTGCCTCGTCACGTGACACGCGCAGGCCAATGCCTGGCGTCCGCGCTCTGGGCTCCTGGTTGCTAGGCGACTCCTGCCCAGCTCCCGCGGCCTGGGTGCATCCCGGGAGGTAGCGTTCCACGCCTCGGACTGGCCCCGGCTCTTGGAAGTGCGGCAGCGTGCGGGGGCGTTTCGCGGCTGCCGCCTTTTCTGCAGCGGATGGCCCGGTGGCGGTTTCTCCTCCCGTGCGCCCTTCGGGGCTCCAGCCCGGGTGTCCCGGCATCCGCGGTCGGGCGGGCTCGCGGTCGTCTGGGCCCGAGCCGGCGGCGGAGGAGCCGAGGAGCCGCAGAGCTGCGCGGGTTAAGCCGCGTGCACTGGCAGGCTCCCCGCGTCCGCCAGCTCGGCTCAGGAGAACTGGCTCAGACTCCAGCTGGGGCGGAGGTGTACCTGAGGCAGTGGCGGCGGGAGAAACTGGTGCCTGGTGGAAGTCCCGGGCGTGGGTGGCTTCCTGCAGCTTCCTTGCGCCTTATGTCAGGGCTTAGGCTTGTCGCCTTGACCAGAGAAAGGAAATGGGCAGTGGGACCCTGTGTACTGCTAATGCGTCTTGACCGAAAAGATTGTGCCTTGAATAGTCGTAGACCGAAGGGCAACAGATTTCCAGTAAAAAAAAAAAAAAAAAAAAAAAAAAAAAAAAATTCGCAGAAAGGTCAAATACTTCTTTAAAAAACTTTGTGGGGCGCCTGGCTGGCTCAGTAGGTGGAGCATGCGACTCTTGATCTTGGGTGGGTCCTGACTTCTAGCCCCACATTAGATGTAGAAATTACTTGGAAGAAAAAAAAAAGTTTTAGGGATGCCTGGGGTGGCTCAGTCAGTTAAGCGTCTGCCTTCGGCCCAGGTCATGATCCCAGGGTCCTGGGATCGAGTCAGGCATGGGGCTCCCCGCTCACCAGGGAGTTCGCTTCTCCCTCTGCCTGCAGTTCCCCCCCTGCTTGTGCTCCTCTCTGACAAATAAATAAATAAAATCTTAAAAAAATAAAAAAAAGTTTTATATATTTGCCTTTCTAAAAATTTTTTTTTAAAAAAATATTTTATTTATTTGGAAGAGAGAGAGCACAAGTAGGCAGAGCGGCAGTCAGAGGGAGAGGGAGAATCATGCCCCTCGCAGAGCGCGGGGCTGGATCCCAGGACTCTGGGATGATGACCCCCGCTGAAGCCAGTCCCTTAACCGACTGAACCACCCAGGAGCCCCCCCCCCTTTATATAAAGGCTTTGTCTTTGACATTTCTATTAACAGTGGCAGTCTTTGGCTGTTCAGCATTTTCAGTCCAGAAATACTTGTGGTGGGCTTGGGAATTGTATATAGCTCGGTTCTAAAAGTTCATTTATAATCTTTTTTATATTTCCCATGACACTACTCAATATTTTGAAGATAGAGAATACAGTTATAATCGTTTTAATGTCTTTGCTAATTCTACCCTCCGTCTCACTTCCAGATCAGTTTGTATTGGTTAGTTTGTGTCTTCATGGGTCACATTTACCTCTCTACTTGCCCAGTAATTTATGATTGGATGCCAGATATTGTGAATTTTACCTAGTTTAGTGTGGGATATTTTTGTGCTCCTGTAAATCTGGAACTTTGTTCTGGGGTGCAATTAAGTTACTTGGAAATAGTTTGATTCTTTGGGGTCTTGCTTTTAAGATTTGTTAGGACCACAGCAGTGCCAACTGTAGGGCTGATTATTCCCCCCGAGGCAAGATCTTTATGAATATTCTTCCCAATGCTCCATAAATTAGGAGCTTTTCTAATCTGGCTAGTGGGAATAGGCACTATTCCCAGCCTGACTGGTTTGTGAAGCACCTTTCCCTCTAATCCTCTCAAGTGGTTCTTCTCCCAGGCTTGGGTAGTTTTCCTACTTAAATGCCCTACGAAGGACTTGGTGAATACCAGAAGAGGGCCTTCTACAGATCTCTGGGGTTCTCTCCCTCCGTGTGTGTGCGTGTGTGTGTGTGTGTGTGTGTGTGTGTGTGTCCTCTCTGGTACTGTGTGTGTGTGTGTGTGTGTGTGTGTGTCTGTCTGTCTGTCCTCTCTGGTACTCTGTCCTGTAAACTCTAGCTGCCTTGGTCACCCTGGACTCTCAGCTCTGTCTTCACAACTCAGGGGACTCCACTGAGCTCTGCCTCAGTTTTCCTTTCCTGCACTGTAGCCCGTCAACTCAAGGTAGTAAACCAGGGCAAGTATTAGGGCTCACCCTGTTTATTGTCCTTTATCAGGGATTATTATCCTTTGTGGCTTTATGTCCAGTGTATTGAAAACCATTGTTTCATAATTTTTGTCCTCTTTTGGCTGTTTTAGGTGAGAAAGGAAATCTGGTCCCTGTTTCTTTATCATGACTTCTAGAAGTAGAAGTCCAAATATCACACCCATCTGGAAAACTTTTATGTCTCAAAACCATTGAATCTTGAAACTCTACATACTATTGAACTCACACCCAATTTATTCCAGGAGAAGACAGCTATTATCTGTCTTTATATCTCCACAGACTTAACCAAGAGCCTGCTACTTGGCTGACACTCAGTAAAAGCTGGAGTGGATGAATAAACTATTTTGAGCAAACAGCTGTCGGTCAGCTTATGGTGTTTTCTTCCAACATTTGTTGATGGGCTTTTGCAATTTTCTTCTTGCCTGCCAGCAGCAAGTGAAAGCTAGGCAAAATGGAAATTTCTGGGACTTATTATTCATGATTGTAATTATCCACAAAAATGCACCCTTTAAAAAAGCTTATTTGCAGGCATGAGGAAACTTTTAGGGATGAGGAAAATGTTCTAAAACTGGGTTGTGGTGATGGTTGCACAAGCTTACAAAAAATCATTGGATTGTACACTTAAAAATAGGTGAATTTTGTGGTGTATAAATTTCACCTAAATAAAGCAGGTTTTTTTTTAAAGATTATTTATTTGAGAGAGAGAGAGAGAGTGCATGCAAGCAGGGGGAGGGGCAAAGGGTGAGGGAAGAGGAGAAAAGCAGACTGCCCCTGAGTGCAGAGCCTGACTCAGGGCTGAATCTCAGGACCCTGAGATCATGACCTGAGTGGAAATCAAGAGTCAGGTTTTAAACTGACTGAGCCACCCAGGCACCCCTAAATAAAGCAGTTTTTTTAAAAAAAAACTTATCTTGAAAATTTCCAAGGCAGTTTAAGGTGAAAAAGGAAGTCATCAACCACTTAATATAAACTAAATCCAGTTTTTATTTTTTCAAAAGCCTCCTATGCGTTGAAATACAACCTTGATTAGGTGGGAGTAGACAATGATGGACTCTCACTTTGTACAATACACACGTATCACTTTTGTAATCAGAACAAATTAAAGATTTTAAAAGGAAGATTAAAAGAGAAAATCAAGTCAAGGGTGACACCAAGAGAAAAAAGGTCGATTTGACCCATCCACAAGGCAGTGAACAGGATATTAAATTAGAAACCAGAAAGCCTGGGGCGCCTGAGTGGCTCAGTTAAGTGTCTGCCTTCAGCTCAGGTCATGATCCCAGAGTCCTGGGATCCAGCCCCGCATCGGGCTCCGCATCGAGCCCCACATGGAGCCCTGCATCGAGCCCTGCATTGAGCCCCTGCTTCTCCCTCTCCTGCTCCCCCTGCTTGTGTTCTCTCTCTCGCTGTCTCTCTGTCAAATAAATAAATAAAATCTTTAAAAAAAATAAAGAAACCAGAAAGCCTGAATTCTGTTCTTGTTCTGGTCTTTGAACTCTGAGCTAAGAAAAATTACATAGCTGCTGGCTATTGTTCCAGAAACCAGGTTCGAGTAATGAAGTGAATATTTGGAGTCTGGATCTTAAGTGTCGAAAGTGGAACTCTGAAACAATTTTGACAGCAGTTATGGGAAGGACGTCAATTCAGGGGGATTATTTTTATCCTCTTAACTGTCTGATAAATGATGAGACTGAGACTCACTTCCTTCCAACCACTCTGACTGAAACCTTTAACAGGTAAGACCATCTCTAATCCTGGATTCTGGGGAGGAAGTAGCCTTGCAATACACGGTCACATCATTGGCTCAGCACTCCAGTTTCCTTATCAAATATAAATGTTTTATTTATAGGATAATTGAAAAGACAAATGAGGTAAAATACATCAAGTATTGAATATAGAAAAATTGGGATGGAAAAGTAAGTCATAATGAAACAGAACACATACTTTATCATCCCATTGACTTTATGATACTGCAGGAAACATTGTAACATACCTGTTTTATTGTATGAGGTCTCTGTACTTCAAGCATTGATCCTTGTCCTCCAAACACGTAGTATAATGATGTTCTCTTGGTTTGAATTGCCTAGCATGAATTGGCTTACAGATGGCTTTGTCTCAACAGCATTTTCCCATGTGTCCCTGAGCTTTGCGTCACTCTGGAACCTTGGTTTTTAGCTACAGTCCTTTTGGTCCTCAATTACTGAGTATCCAGTCTCACTAGAAACTTGTGTCAGATCTATTACCCAGAGTATATAGTTTATAGTTAATAGCCCTGCATTTACCAATGCCGTTCCCACCAAGGACCAGGTTGACCATGTGCTTTCAGCTGTGCATCATCACCAGGAAGTCAGGAGAAGTTAGCTCCTCCAGTCTCCACTTTGCAGGCGAAGGAGAACTACTCAGAAGCAGCTGACTTCCTGAGAGAGGCGAAGAGGACTGCCATCTAAAAGAAATACAGAGGAGGGGCGCCTGGGTGGCTCAGTTGTTAAGCGTCTGCCTTCGGCTCCAATTCATGGTTCCAGGGTCCTGGGATCGAGCCCCGCATCGGGCTCCCTGCTCTGCGGGAAGCCTGCTTCTCTCTCTCCCACTCCCCCAGCTTGTGTTCCTGCTCTTGCTCTCTCTGTCAAATAAATAAATAAAATCTTTAAAAATAAAAATTAAAAAAAAAAGAAATGCAGAGGAAAACTGGCTGGGGCTTGAAGAAATCTGAACATTTTTTTAAAGATTTTATGTATTTGACAGAGAGAGACACAGCGAGAGAGGGAACACAAGCAGGGGGAGTGGGAGAGGGAGAAGCAGGCTCCCTGCTGAGCACGGAGCCCGATGCGGGGCTTGATCCCAGGACCCTGGGATCATGACCTCAGCCGAAGATCTGAACATTTTCTTCAAGAACGAATTAAATGTTGCAAAGAGCACATTAAGCTAGCCTACTGTATAATTAAATTGTTGTGGGTTTGGGCGCCTGGGTGGCTCAGCTGGTTGAGTGTCTGACTCTTGATTTCAGCTCAGGTCATGGTTTTGGGATTGTGAGATCCAGCCCCGAGACCAGCTCCATGCTCAGTGCGGAGTCTGCTCGAGATTCTCTCTCCCTCTGCTCTTCCCTCTGCTTGCGCTCTCTCTAAATAAATAAATTAAATCTTAAAAAAAAATTGTGGTCTGATGAAATCAGACCGACTAAATGACCTGGACTATGTCCGTCACCTGATGGAAGATTGAAGAAGCGCTCTGTCCATTTCCTGAAGTTCCTCTTTCTTGTTAGACGATCAAGCAGAAGTTTTCTGTGCCCTCTCCTGGCTTGACTTTGAAACTGCAAGACAGTGATCTTTAAACTTCACCGGGTGGGTCTTTCCTTAGATAAATTCATGCTCTCCTCTCCCTTTTCTCTTGCCCCAGGAAGCTTATTCAGACCAGAGAGAGACTGAGCGGGCCACTTATTTGGCGTCCGGATAAAAGTGGTCAGATTAATCAGGCTCCAGATGTCCATCCGACAAGCAAATAGACCAAACAACCAATCTCGCGTTCAAATAGTACATACCATTTTTGAGATTCAAAAATGATGCCATGGGGCGCCTGGGTGGCTCAGTCGGTTAAGCGTCTGCCTTCATCTCAGGTCGTGATTGCAAGGTCCTGGGATCGAGTCCTGCATCGGGCTCCCCGCTCAGTGGGGAGTCTGCTTCTCCCTCTCCCTCTGCCTGCCGTTCCCCCTGCTTGTGATCTCTATCTCTCTGTCAAATAAAAAAATTTAAAAAATCTTTAAAAAAAATGACGCCATTATTTGGAGGTAACTCCATGTGAGTGTGTAAAGTATTCCCTGAGGCATTGTTGAGTGTGTAACTTTATAGGTAAAATCAAGAGTGGGGAGTTTGAATGAAAGTTTTCTGAACATGCTAAAAAAATACCTATTTTTCTTTAGGGCCGGGGACAAGGAAGTGTAACAGTGTAACTGTGTGACAGTGAGTAGAGTGTCCCAGAAAGCCCCCGGCCAGGTGTCTCAGGGAGGCTGGAGTTGATGCAGGATCATTTCTGAGCCTCTGCAAGCACAGACAAGTTTGTTGACTCCTTCTGTGGAACCCTTCTATCATTCTTTAGGCCAGAGGGAATCCATGCAGACAGCCAAAATGTACACAATGTCTTCCTCATGTTCTTTGGCTGTCACAGCTTTTTGGCTGAAATAGCAATCAGCCTAGAGCTGCCCTCAACAGCTTCCAGAAGGTCCACTCACTCACCCACCAAACATTTATTCTGTTGCTTGTTTTTTGAGGCACTGCAATTAGAGGCTGGCCAAAAGGACAAAACACATATTGGAATTTAGAGTTCACTAGAATGGCGCTTTGGAATCTTTTTCCTGTCAGGGCACACACTGAAAAATCATACAATTTGTATGTCCCATTGAGGTAAACGTGGATGGTAGGGAGCGGATTTAGGGATCTGTATGGGATTTGGTAAAAAAAAAAAAAATTAATTACATTTTCTACATATTATATGATTATGATTTGGAAAATGAAAGTATTAGACAGCATTAAATATTGAACTTATATAAAATTTCCAAATAAAATATTTTCCAAATTTTAGCTTTCCTCTGTGAATATCGCTTTTTATTATCAGGTTTGAATTATGTTTGAATTGGCTATATGCAATAACTACCAGGACTTTTCAAGAAGGATTCCTTCAAGGGGTGCCTGGATGGCTCAGTCGATTAAGCGCCTGACTCTTGATTTCTGCTCTGGTCATGATCTTGGGGTCGTGAGATAGAGCCCTGCACTGCCCCGCGTTGGCGGGGAATCTGCTTGAGATTCTCTCCGTCTCCTTCTGCCCCCCGCCCCTCACTCGTGTGCTCTTCTCGCTCTCAAAATAAATAAATAAATCTTAAAAAAACAAAGAAGAAGGATCTCTTCAAGTAGCCACGAACAATTGGAAACTCAGGTAAGTAATAAAAATTTAAAATTTTAATATTAAACATTTACAGAAGTCAGACTTAGAGAAGCATCTTATTTTTCTTCCATTAACAGTTGTTCAATTGAAATTTCTTGTGGTAACAATGGATTTTTAATCCAATCAAACGCTTTCCCGGCAAGCATTTCAAATTAATGACAGCTCTGATTGAAAGCATGTTCCTTCAGAACAAATACTTAAATATCCACTTGGTATGTGCTGGCATGCACTGTTTATGGCTAGCTGGTACCTGTTCTGATTGGTCAATGCCTGTGCGATCTCAGAGGTTAAATAGTTTTAATATCACCCTGCCATCAGCATTGTTCAAGCAGTCACTCCGAAGTTAGCTTGGACCCTTTTTGGACATCAGCCAAAAATGGACAGATATCTGATACGAGGTGAAGACGGATTTAGGTCAGCCGTCTGGCTGCTCTGGCCCAAACCTCCCAGCCAATCTCCTTCCTCCTCCTCCCCTGACCCCCTGCACCTTGCACTGCTGCTTGTCCTCCTTGGGTCCTAGCACCCAACTCCTCTAGTGGAGCATCGAGCTCTCACCCCTGAGGGACAGCTGTGTAGTCTGCAGCTGGCCTCTGAGGTCAATGTCCAGGTGGTAATGCATGGGAAGCCGCCAGTGCTGCGGATCCTGCTGCCTCCTTGCGGGGGTCACAGAGCAGGATGTCAGACTCCGAGGGGCTCTGTGTGGCCTGCATGCACCCAGAAGTGATTGGCCTCGCTGGCGGCCCCAAGGACCATGGGATCTTTATGTTATATAACTGCCTCCCCCCTCGTAACCCAGCGGCAAACACCAGTGTGCTATGACCACTGGTTAGGAAACTCTGCAGTAGAGAGAATAAAACATGCAATGATGACACTACCTAGTATTTACCAATTTTTGGTCTCACAGTGCTCTGCACAGTGGACCTCGTTCAATCCTGATAAGAACAACCAACAAGGGTTATCATTCCATTTAGCAGAATAGGAAATAGGTTCAAAAGGGTGAATTGCTCAGGTTGACATGCTAAGTCCACGCTTCCCTGACCGGGTGCCTTGGGGATATACACATGGGTGTGCTAGTTTAAACAACGTCCGTTATTGGAGTGATAGCTTCACTTATAAATTTGGGGGGAGCATTTAACTGGTAAATAAGATCAAATGTTTTTATACTAATATAAACGTGTTAAGAAACGGAATGAAATGGCACAAATATGCAAGATCAGGCAGGAAACTTCAATGAGATGTTGTGCTGGACGGGGAGCTACTTTGAGCTGTTGCCCCAAACCCACAGGGAATGCGAATGAGGTCTCTCTCCCGCCATAGTCATTGAGATACACGGAGGGTGGAGCTAGGATTTAACTTTTTTTTTTTTTTCTGATCCCAGCTCCTGTACTTGTCCCTCGTTGAAAACAGTGAGAGTTTTAAGAGTTTTAAGAGTTCCAGAGAGAGTAGTTTGAGTGTGGGCTTCAGCAGAACATGCGGCATGTGAAGACAGGAGTCGTGGGAGAGAACATTCCAGGCGAGGAGATGGTATGAACAAAGGACAGGAGGCAAGAAAGTGAGGGCTGTGTAAGGTGAACAATAGCTTGAGGGACAAATACACAAAGATGTATGATGGGAAACCGAATTAGAAACGTGGATTGGCTTCAGGAAGCATTATCTGATGGCAGAGTGGAGACACCAAGTGGAAAGCTAGAGGTGGGAAGGCGGGAACCACAGTTAGAGCAGAGGGAGTGAGTGGGGGGCTTGCCCGCAGGAAACCACCAGGACTTACTAAAGGATGGGGCAGAGAGCAGGATCAAGGAGAAGCAGGTGGAATGTTGCGCTGAGCCACAGGCCACCTGAGGTGCCGTCAGAGCATCTGGGTGGGGAGTTAGAAAATGGGCAGCTGGAGCCGATGGCTGGGATTCGGTCTGTGAATTACCTGCATCCGGGTGAAAATTGTCACCTTGATATTGAAAGAGACTGCCATCAGAGAGGGAGTTGTCAGGAGAGCAGGAGGGCACACCTGAAGGGAGGTTTAAAGGAAGGATGTGTTCAGCAGTAGCGGAAGGTGGGAACAGGTTGGAGTTATTGTCGCATGGTACCTGGCACACAGTAGGCACTCAAATATTCGTGAGAAGAATGAAAGAATACACCAGGGGTAAGAAAACGATACATCCAGGACAAACCGTATGAAAGAAGTAGTGATAGAATCTGCCGGTAGGGTTGTTAAGGGATTGTTGCTTTTTTTTTTTTTCCTGGAACATTCTCTGCAGGCTCTTTCAACACTGACCATTAGGAAACTTTGCCCCCATCCTGGGGGGTGTGGGGTTTAAGGTGTGACTTTCCTGTAAGGGTTACAATTTAAAGCAAACTCGGGCATTTTCCATTCAATCTCAACTTCCAGAGAATAAAAATGTATAATACCACCGCATGGCTCACATAACGTCATTACAAATCACTTTTTTCCTTTCCCTGGTGGTTTCCCCCCTTTCCCCTTAGAAATAAAGAGGATTGCAGATTAGGGACTCCTTGGCAGTGTGACCTTACCTAGGGGTGGTCTCTAAATCCTTTTTAAAAAGGTTATTTAGAAAGACTCTACTTCCTGAGAATCTTACCCCAGACATTTCCTAATATATTATTTTAAAAAAAATGCATTTCCTGGAGTGCCTGGGTGGCTCAGTCCCTTAAGTCTCCTATTCTTGATTTCAGTTCAGGCCATGATCTCAGGATCGTGAGATTGAGCCTCCCCTCCCCCCACCATGGGCTCTGGGCTCAGTACAGAGTCCGCTTCTCTCTCCTGCCCCCTCCTCCCGCGCTCGCTCTCTTTCTAAAATAAATAAATATTTTTTAAAAGTGCATTTCCGATTTCTCTTCTTTAGAGAAAAGTTTTTTTCCTTTAAATCATTTCGCTTTTAAAAATATTACTCTAAAAGGGAGAAGCAGGGGCCGAGGGCCAGGTTTTTGGGGGCATAGGCAGCGGGCCGGGGCGGTGGCGGGGAGTGGGGAGTCCCGGGCCTGGCTTTGTTTACCGAGAAGGCCAGAGGCCAGAGTCCAGAGAGGGGGCGGGGAGAGAGCGGCCCCTCGCCCGCCCAGCACCCCAGGCCGCCCGCTCTTTGAGCGCGGGCTGCTCGGCGCCGGCACAGCCGGCGGGCCTGGAGTGGGGGGGGACCCGGCGGACGGCATGCTGCGGCGGATCGCGTCCCGGTGCGCCCGGGGCCTGGGGGCCGGCGGGGGCGCACATCCTGCCGTGGGGCTCTGCCACCCCGGCCGCAGCTCCAGCAGCCGGTCCTCCGATGCGCGCCGGAACCAGCCCCCCAGCTCCGAGTTCGTGGCGCGGCCGGTGGGCGTCTGCTCCATGATGCGGCTGCCGGTGCAGGCCTCCCCCGAGGGGCTGGACGCCGCCTTCGTCGGGGTGCCGCTGGACATTGGGACCTCCAACCGGCCCGGGGCGAGGTAAGGTCCGAAGGATTCGGGGACACGTGGGTGGACCGCCCGATGGCCACTGGACGCGAAAGACAAAGGGACGGGCGCCTCCGCTCACGCAGGGTGGGGTTGGAAGTGCTGGCTCCAGAATGCTCCCAGTCCTTTGAAAGACGGTTGATTTCCCTCCTCCCGCATCAAGCAATGGTGAGGGCTGGACATGTGGGTCATCTGTTGGTGACAGGAGCCTTCTCCACACGCTGATTCCTGAGCCTTGCTGGGATGGTGGCTGTGGGGTTTATGGGGGCAGGAGACGTTATTTCCGAGAACAGAGGAAACTGGATGCACCTTCCCCAAACCTCTAGATGTCACCTGATCAAGAATTGCTCAAATACTCCTGTCAAATAAATAAAATCTTTAAAAAACAAAACAAAACAAAACAAAAAGAATTGCTCAAACACAAGATGCTTTTTAAAAAAATACATTTTATTATTTTTAAGTAATCTCTACGCCCAGTGTGTGACTGGAATTTACAAACCCGACATCAAGGGTCCCACCCTCTACCTCTACCAACTGAGCCAGCCAGGGACCCCAAGGCATTTTTTTTCTAAGATCAAGGCAGCTGAAGCAATTTCCTAATTAGTGAGCATCAGCTATTTCTGATTCAGCGCAGCCACTTTACGTCTAATAATCTGAAGTATGGATGCCACCATTTATATGGCGCTTTGCATAGATGACCTCACTCAATTCCTCCAACAACACAGTAAGGTTAGGAAATTGAGGCTCATGGAGATTAAGAAATTATCTAATGTCATTTAGTAAATTGGTGATGGGTAGTCTCCTAAATCCATGCCTTTAATCTCTTCAAGTATATAGCCTGGATCAGTGGTTCTCAACCAGGGGTGATTTTGCCCCCAGGGGACATTTGGTGGCGTCTGGAGGCCTTTCTGGTTATCCCAACTTGCCACTGGCATCTAGTGGGTTATAGATTAGGGGAAACATTCTGCAAGGCACCGACGGCCCCCCACATCAAAGATTCCTCCAGCCCCAAATGTCAGCAGTGCAGAGGCTGAGAAATCCTGGCCTAAGTAGGACCTCTGACCCTTTTGGGATGGTTCACAGGATGATTCTTCCTTCTCCAGATTTGGACCTCGGCGGATCCGGGAAGAATCAGTGATGCTTCGGACAGCCAACCCTAGCACGGGGGCCCTCCCCTTCCAGTCCCTCATGGTTGCAGACCTAGGCGATGTGAACGTCAATCTTTACAACCTTCTGGACAGCTGCCGTCTAATTAGAGAGGCCTATCAGAAAATTGTAGCAGCTGGTTGTATTCCCCTGACCTTGGGTAATGGTGTCTGTGGGGACAAGTGCAGCTCTGCGCTGAGGGTTCATTTATGGTGGGCTTGGGTGTAGCTGCTCCTTCGGGGCAAGCCACTGGGAATATGGAGACAGTCGGAAAGAGAATGTTTTAAATTCATGTGTTTTAACCCCTGGGGAAAGGCTGTTTACATTTTTGGACTGGTATGACTGGCAGGGATGGACTAGGGTGAGGCAAGTGAAGCATTCACTTTGGGGGGGTTGCCAAAAAGTCAACTTATAAATATGATCGACTTTTCCCTTTTGCCTCAGGCTCCAATATAGTTCGGAATAGCACTATTACTGATCCCCTTTTTTTTTTCTTTTAAGATTTTATTTATTTATTTGACAGAGAGAGACACAGCGAGAGAGGGAACACAAGCAGGGGGAGTGGGAGAGGGAGAAGCAGGCTCCCCGCGGAGCAGGAAGCCCGACGTGGGGCTCGATCCCAGGACCTTGGGACCATGACCTGAGCCGAAGGCAGACGCCTAACGACTGAGCCACCCAGGTGCCCCTGATCCTGTCTTTTTAAAAAAAATTATCATGGAGGGGGTGCCTGGGTGGCTCAGTCGGTTGGGCGTCTGACTCTTGGTTTCCCTCAGGTGGTGATCTCAGGGTCCTGGGATTGAGCCCCGCGTCTGGCTCTGGGCTCAGCCTGGAGTCTGCTTCTCCCTCTTCCTCTGCTCCCCGACCCCCACTTGTATTCTCTCTCTCAAATAAATAAATCTAAAAACAAAAATTCATCGTGGATTTTTTTGCATTGACCTTGATTTTTAAAAGTATTGCATCAAAATAGTATTTATCTCAATGACTGAGTTTTTTGGTGTCCCTTAAATTTTGCATCCCAGCAAGTGCCTCTACCCACCTCACCTTTGTCCTGCCCCTTGATTCCAGGCCTGGGGAAGGCTCACAACAGGAGCTCAGCTGTGACTTTTTAACTATTTCAAGGACATACTTTTCTTTTTTCTTTTTTCTCTTTTCTTTTCTCTTTCTTTTCAGGAAATGCTTTTCTTTTTCTCTTTCTTTTCAAGAAATGCTTTTCTTTTTTCTTTTTCTCTTTTCTTTTTAGAGAGAGCGCGCGAGTGTGATAGAGCACACGTGCCCGAGAGCGGGGTGGGGGGCAAGGGGCAGAGGGAGAGCGAGAGCGAGAGCGAGCGAGCGAGAGAGAGAGTCTTCAGCTAGCTCTATACACAGCACGAAGCCCGCTTGGGGTTGATCTCACGACCTGAGCCGAAATCAAGAGCTGGAAACTGAACCATCTGAGCCACCCCGGCGCCTCTCAGGGACATACTTTTAATGACGTTATTTGAGAGAGAGCTACAAAGGGGTATTTCCTCCTCATCAGGGTCTCTATTAGTCTACAGGGCGGCTTTCCCCTTGTCTTGCCTGATCTCTCCCCCACCCTTACATTTCTTTCTCTTCCAGTTCACAAATAGTTAAAATGACACGGGCCTTTTTCTAAATATCCAAATGTATTTTTGCCAAAGGAGAGGGCCGAGCCTGCAGAACACTGTGGTGCGGAGTGTGGTTTCTGGATGGCACAGTTTGAAAATTTCAGATTCACCTCTCACTAGCTATTTATGCTTCATTTCCTCACTTGTAAAATGGGACTAACACTACCAGCGTCTTCCTCATTGTTTTGTGTGAGGGGCGTATAATGAAAGTGCACATAACCTGTCTGGCATCGTGACTTACGTATTTTCAGCTTCAATAAATGTTAGCTGTTGTTGTTGGTAATAGTGGCCCATAGTAATACTTTTCTAGGCCCGAGCTGTCCTGTACAGTAGCCACTAGCCACATATGGTTATTAAAATGACAATTAATCACAATGAGATAAAATGAAAAATGCAGTTCCTCCACGGCCTGAGCTGTATTCCTCTAGGCACACGTGGTTAGTGACCCCCCGTGCCGGCCAGTGCAGATAGAGAACATGCCCATCACTGCAGAGAGTTCTGTTGGACAGACCTGTTCCTGGCATTTGACCTGTAAGCTTTGTTTCCTCTTTTATTATCTTTTAAAGATTTTATTTATTTATTTACTTATTTGACAGAGAGAGAGAGAGAGAGAGAGAGGGAACACAAGCAGGGGGAGTGGGAGAGGGAGAAGCAGGCTTCCCGCGGAGCAGGGAGCCCGATGCGGGGCTCGATCCCCGGACCGTGGGACCATGACCTGAGCCGAAGGCAGACGCTTAACGGCTGAGCCACCCGGGCGCCCTTGTTTCCTCTTTTAAAGAACAATGTAATCCCAAACATCCAGTGGCTGTTTTCCCACCACTGAACAAGATCTCACGTTAGCTGAGGTCATAGCTCTTCGGTCTCAACAAAAGGGCGGCACAATTGGGTAGATTGAAGATTGCTCTCTATAATACATGGTCCTCTCTTACCCGCATTCCACATATTTTCTTCTTCCTCTTTGCAGGTGGCGATCACACAATCACATATCCGATATTACAAGCGATGGCAGAAAAGTACGTCCCAAGCGTCTGGGCGCGCACAAGGGTTTCAAAATTCAGGAGCTAGGGCATGAGTTGTTTGCTGCTAGATGGTATCAAGTGACCTCTGCTGGCTCAGGTTATTTGGGGTGATAGGAAATTCCCCACTGGGTTGCTTCTGTGGATCAAAATGAAGGTCGAGCTCCCGGTGTCTCTGTCAGTCACCAGCTGGGAACCAAGACAATTTATTATTAACACTTGTGGCTACCCTTGCTTGCCCTGGATCTGCCCTGGTATGCGCGCTCAGCATCTGTCTCTGTTTTTGGAAGATGGGCCCCTCGTGAAATACACAACCCCAGCTAACAGCAGTTTCTGTTGGGCTTCAAAGGCCAAATACACAGCAGTGTTGCTTGCTGAGGAGAGGTCCTGTTTCTTCCTGAAAGGGCCCCTTCCCCAGAGAATGAGAAAATGGCTTTTCCAGTCGTGGAAGTCTACCAGGGATTAACTAACTTTGGTTAATTAGTTTGAAAAAGAGGCAGAAGGGCCAAGGTGGTGACAGCTCCAGAATTCGTATATAGGAAGGACATATGGGTAGCATCCTCAGTGGTGGTGGGCGGGTATAAGTCTTTTCTGGAAGCTGTGCTTGCCTAGCGTTGATTTAGATCGTATGTTGCTTTCGGGTGGCTGGAGGGGTTGTTGGAGATTATGGAGAGAGAGCTGTCTGTCTTCTGCCGGACTTCTCTGGGTTGATTATTCTGAGCAGCTAAGTGATTTGAAGACAGAAACCAGTTGCAAGGCTGGTCACTGAGGCCGGGTCTCCCGTGGCTGTGAATGGTCAAGTTTGGAAGTCCGGGTAGCCTGGAGGGTGGTGGTGCTCAGGCCCCCGGAGGAGGCCTGGGCTCAGAGCTGCCTGTTGTCATCAGGCATGGCCCCGTGGGGCTGCTGCATGTGGACGCTCACATGGACACGGCTGACAAGGCCCTTGGAGAGAAGCTCTATCACGGGACGCCCTTCCGCCGCTGCGTGGACGAGGGTCTCCTGGACTGTAAGCGCGTGGTGCAGATCGGCATCCGGGGCTCCGCCATGACCTTGGATCCCTACAGATACAGCCGGAGCCAGGTGACAAGCCAAACGCCCCCCTTCCTCTGCCCGCAGCCTGCAAAGTGCATTTCTCTCTGGTGCCCGTTCGGTGGTGGCTGCGGATTCCACGGGGGCTTTAATAACCAAATTCAGAAAAACGGGACGGAAAGCCGAGTTTGCCCCAAGAGGGTCGTGTGGAGCAGAGAGGAGAGAGGATGTGAGTTCATGAGGCGAAGGGGGCCTCTCATCCCTGGGGTAGGGAGAGAAGCCGAAACACACCCGCCTCTGCGCTGTCGCTGGCTTCCGAAAGAGCTGAGGATGTCCGAACCCAAGGCCAGCGGCCATCTTTTTAGTTCTTGTCCTCACCCCCATCGGGCAGAGTGGCTCCCAGGGAAACACGGATGAGAGGATCCCCACAGGAAAGACCCAAGTCCCCTGCTTTTAGAGCGTGCAAGGGCCAGTCTTCTGGACAGAGCCGTTCCGGAGGTGCTGAGTTTCTCGCTCTTGCTCTAGCCCAGCTTCTCTCTGATCCCATCCCCCCCAGGTCAGCTTTGACTTACTCCCTGCTTCTTCACCAGCCGTCGCTCCTCCCTTCCTCACCAGTAAAAGGGGGAGGACAGTTCCCTCTTCGTGAAGATTGGGGGTCTGATGTCATGTGTACAGAAGCACTTAGCGTGGGGTTGGCACATAAGAAATCGCCCGTAAATGGCGCCATGTAGAAGCCTCGACACCCTGCTCTTTACTTCCCACATCCTCAGGGCTTCCGGGTGGTTCCGGCTGAAGACTGCTGGATGAAGTCCCTGGTTCCTCTGATGGGGGAGGTGAGGCAGCAGATGGGCGGCAGACCCATTTATATCAGCTTTGACATTGACGGCTTGGATCCTGCCTATGCCCCAGGGACAGGCACACCTGAAACTGCCGGTCTCACCCCTAGTCAGGTAAGGAGGTTCCACCAGGGACGATGCCTGGGGGGTGAGGATTTTCAACTCCCCACTTTCCTGGGACTTGTGGTGAGTCTTCAGGATCAGGACAGGATTTTAAAAAGCGGAGGAGTTAGGCCTTTATCTGTTCTCAGGGCTGACTGCAGGTTGGACGCTCTTGTTGAGTGAGTAGACTGACTTTGGCAAGGGCCCTCATGTCCTCTCTGGGATATAATAGTCTATTATTTGAGCTTTCTGCCTCTGATCCACCTATAGTTGGTTCGTGGGGACATATGCCAGTATCCCCTCTTAAAAACACCAAGCTTGGGGCGCCTGGGTGGCTCAGTTGGTTAAGCGACTGCCTTCGGCTCAGGTCATGATCCCGGAGTCTCCGGATCGAGTCCTGCATCGGGCTCCCTGCTCTGCGGGGAGTCCGCTTCTCCCTCTGACCCAACCCCCTCTCATGCTCTCTCTCTCAATCTCGTTCTCTCTCTCAAGCAAATAAATAAAATCTTTAAAAAAACAAAAACAAAAACACCAAGCTTATCTTTCTGGGGTGACACTTAAAAAGTGCTCATGGTGGGATTAACCACCTACCATGGAAGTTCAAGAGTTTTAGAAACACCCAAACAAAGCTCTCTGAAGGTGGGCTGAGTGTAAACGCAGGAGGCAGAATCGGAGTGTGGTTATAATTAGAAGGTGAGCTCCACGAGGTTAGGGCTGTTATTTCATGGACTGCCCTGTCCTTGGAGTAGAGAATGGTGCCTGACAGAGAGAGTAGGCACTCATAGATATCTGTGTGAATGAGTGAAGACCACTCACACCTGATCCGTTACCTGACCTCCTCTAAGAAAGGGGCCTGTTAGCAACTACCTCTCAAAGCCATTCTCTATCAGTTCCCCTCAGAGAGATTTCTAAAACACAATCCTCCTTCCTCAGCTTATCATTCTGGGCTTTTCACTGGCTGAATGGAAACTCTTTTAGACAAAGTGACCCCTTCCTCCCATCCCCCTCACTCATCCTGTCTTCTGGCCACATCTAACTACTGGTATTTCTTTCCATCTTAGTGTGTGTTTGTCTGGGCTGCCCTACCCTTGGTTAATTAATTCCTTGGGCTAAGTGTTCCTGCTGCCTGGGGAGGGCTTCCCCCAGCTTTTCGGGCTGTTTCGTATTATACTTTTCTGTGCTTGCTTTTTTTTTTTTTTAAGATTTTATTTTTTAAAGTGATCTCTACACCTACTATGGGGCTTGAACTTACAACCCCGAGGTCAAGAGCTGCATGCTCTACCGACTGAGCCAGCCAGGCGCCCCTACGCTTGCTTTTCCTGAAGCCTTTAATGTACGAATGATTGGAATGATTGGCCTTCCATCATACCACGGACCCTTCGGGAGCAGGGGCTGTGCTTTGGCCATTTGTGTCTCCATGATGCCCACCAGGGTGCCTGGCCGTCAGTAAATGTTTTTTGAGGGAAAGCGACAGTTCCGAGTCAAAGGGTGGGCATGTGCTGGGAGAGATGCACTGGGACCTCTGTGGTTGCTTTTCATTGTGAGTGGTTACTGCTGTGGACAACTGGGGCTTGGTCTTGGACAGGCGCTGGAAATCATCCGGGGTTGTCAAGGCCTGAATGTGGTGGGTTGTGATCTTGTGGAAGTTTCGCCGCCCTACGATCCTTTTGGTGAGTAAGCGAGAATACCATGATCTGTAGGCAGCTGCGGGTTTAAATTATATTAATCTACTTAATAAGTAGAAGATGGATGGATCCTTTTGTATAACTTGGGAACCTGCTGAGTATGTTCTGCAGCGAAGAAAATAAACCTCTTACTGCACACCACACAAACACGAGCTAATTAACAAAACCCCTGGGAGGTGGCTATTATTGGTTTGCTTGCCTGACAGCAGAAGAGAAAGAAACCAGCCTATGGTTTATTAATAGGGTGGCGTAGTTCTGTCCTTCTTTGATACTTCATTGAAAAGTGAATTACTGCATAAGTAATATTTATTAATATTAAAAAAGTGGGTGGTTAGCTGGTTTAGGAGAGATACTCAAAGCAGATGCCATCCCAATAATTTCAACTTAGAGAAGCTTCCAGACTTACGCCTATTAGTCTCAGAGGGTAGGTGATAAATACAATAGACACCATTATTAAGGGTTTTCCTTTGGGGGGAATCTGTTCTCAGAGTAAACAACGAACTGTCTGAATTTCAGAATGCTCTTTCTGAATGTTTGTTGGAGCGGAGTACCAGGGAAAGCGTGTCCACAGGGTGGCTGGGCAGCCCAGAGAAGAGCACGGAAGGGAGAATTTGGAAAGGCAGCCCGAAGGGAAGAGGGCGGAGTACCGAGAGGCTTGGCCTTGGGGGCAGCCTGCATGGTGTTCACCTTCGGTTTTGTCTCTTTGTAGGAAACACGGCCCTTCTGGCGGCTAACTTGCTATTTGAGATGCTGTGTGCTCTCCCCAAAGTGATGGTTGTCTGAACCTTGTGCTCTCCCCAAAGTGATGGTCGTCTGAACCTTGTGCTCTTCAAGATACAACAGGTTGTGCTGATGACAATTCTCAAGAATTTATGCGCAAGCAGTCTGAGTACTCAAAGAGTTTATGCCAGTGAAACTTTCCGCTAAACAGTGTCCCCGGGGGCTATAAACCCAGGGCATTCGGTAGAACTCTAATCCAACAGCTAATATTTCTATGGAGTTTGAATGAACTGAATAAACAGAGAAGCACTTGTGCTGTTTTGATGAAAGATGCTGGAGGATTAAGGGGAAAAGGGAGCCAAGGAACATTTGGTTCAAGATGATCTAAAAATTGGAGAAGTGAAATAAAAAAGCCCTAGGACATAATCCTGTATAAACATCCCGTATTTCTCTAGTTTCTTCCTTCACACTGTGGCTTCTCCTGAGGAACTCAGGGCTGCATCTGGGTTTTAGGACCACTGTGAACCTAAACAAAAAGTTTGAATGAAAGTAACGTGCAGATCCCGATAAAGAAACTTCCCACTCAAAAGCCCAGGAGGGTGCACAGAATGTCTTTTCAACCAGACATCAGGTGGCCTCCAAAGAGCCCTTGGTGACTCTTCCTTAACCCACTTCCTCCCTTTCGCATTATCTACTCTTGGAGCTGCTGCACCCTCCATGACAGCAACTCCTGAAATCTGCAGGGAACATTCAGGCATGGGTTGAGTCACATGCAAATTCAGTTTTGTCGCTAACGTGTCCACGGGCAAAACATCATCCCCCAAAGCAAGAGCGACGCATAATCATCACACATTAAAATAGTTTATTTCTGTTTCCAGTCTGTAATATTCTCAAAACAAAAATAACATCAGCTTCAGTGCCTGTTCACAATACAAAACAAAAACAACATAAAAAAGACACCATTTGCCAAATAAGTTATTTGTTCCTAAGAGTATCAAAAGTGCAAAATATTCACCTTTTCAGATCGGTCTCTAAAGTTCCATCGTCCTCCTTGACAAACGGAACGGACAGGTTTAGCAGTTGCCACACTGCATTTGTGTTCAAGGGACAAGGTCAGGCATTTGGATGTGAGCGATATTTCATCTGCAAGGATATTTTGCATCAGCTTTTAAAGAATTTTACTTAGGAAAAAAGTTGGAGTGTTTGCTTCTAATCTCTTTTTCCCAAACAAATCACTTAAAAAAAAAACACATTCAGATTTCATTTCTTTTTAAATCAGGAAACGTTGATGTACTGAGTGAGGAGGAAATCAACCTATTAATTTGAGAAGTATGACCAAATTTTCATGGTCAGTAAGTGATGGCAGAGAGAGAGAGACCGTGGTGCCTAACAGAAGTCAGGGCAGTCTTGCTCACTGAAACGCCGCTGACTCAGAGCTGACAATCTCTTAGACAAATTATGCCACCAGCACCTGGATGATAAAAAAATATTTGTAAGTAGGTGCATGTTCTACAAAGACTTGTTTTAGGCCAGTTTTCATCCCCAGCTGCTGAACATGATGTACCAGAAAAGCCTACTTCTAAAAACAAAACAATGTTGTCAGTCTCAAGATATTCAAAGACCAAGAAATTAACTTAAAACCAAAATCAGGTCTGTGTGATTTCACACAAGAGAAGGAGAAATGGTGGCATTGGCTGAGCATGACAAAGGCTCATACATTTGACACAAAAGTAAACAAATTCATGGAAACATTCAGGAGGAAAGGCTCGGGTGGTCAAGGGCAAAGTTGTTTAAAGTAGAACCTTCCTGGCGTCCTCTTGGGGGACGTACTTTCCAGCCCCAAACAGACCTGTGAAATAATTTCTGCACTGAAAAATTCACCAGGAATGTTTTTAATCCTATCTACTCTCACTTTCCTTTCTTCGTACAAATGGAGGGTGCAGCTGTCTGTGTAAAGGTGCTTTTCATTTTAATGAGAAACATTTTTAAAGTGAACAAATTTGGGGGAGATTTTGGTTTTCAGAAATTAAGGTCAGGGATCCATCCCATTAGTACCGGAAATTAAAAACCAACCACTGAACCAGAACACTACTCACATCAGCAACTTGGCCATAAAAGACCTAGAAAATAATTTTGAGGCTGGTGTATCAAGGAACCAAATGAATCCCTTAATCACACCTGCCTGGGCCAGGTGCCAGGAGACAGCAATCAGAGTAAGCATCCAATTTTTAGAGGATCACGTGGGGGGGAAAAAAAAAGCCTGGCAGTGATTTTTTTTCCTTTTAAATAAAGCTATAGACTCCATGGAAATGATAGGAATTCTTGGGCTTAAGTAATTTATTACTTGCCCCTGTAGCTCAATGTTGAAATTGTTCAGGATCCAAATGGCTTTGTTTAAAGCAATGATGATTAAAGAAATACTAATTTAGTAAATGTCCCATCACTGATTCTGACACTTGGCTTTACAAAAGGGCAATGTGTTTTGTCATCTGAACCGACCACTCTTTGAGGTTGTTCAAACTCCGCTGGTGGTTTTGCGCCCCCCACCCGCCCCAAAAAAGGCAAACTCTCTAACTGGTGGGTGTGATCCACTGCACACTGGAAGCCGGGGTGCTGATGGTAGGTCGGACCCTGTTACTGGTGAAGCAGTTGTGAGTTAGGAGTGAAAGCAATTGAGCTATCATAATATAGGCCAGAAGCTCAAAGTATGCCTTTTGCCAAACAGGAGTCTAGAACAAGTCTTGGCTCACTTGTCACAAAAGAGGGCTCAAAGTTACAGTACTTCTGGGGGGGGGGGTGATAACAGTGTTCAAAATAAAATTGTTGAGAAATTTTTAAGTTCCTTGATACAAAGACATGTCTGGTATTTTACTAAAGAGACACCACTGGAGTGAAGAGGTTCCTCGAGCCTGACGCCTGTCAGGCAGGGGTCTTCAGTTTAACATCTACTGGTTTATAGCAGCTTATCTCTACGTCCAGAGAACAAGATTACAAATTATGGCTCCTAAGATTCATACCCTAAAATTGACAGAGGCAGAAAGGCATGTGAAAACAGACACGTAAATGGCTCAAAGTCATTACAGTACTTCTTGCCGTGCAGATCCTTCCCTGGCTACGCTTAGCGCTGGGGGAGATGGTTGATGGGACGCCCCAAGGGGTCACGTATGTCACTGCCCAGCCCCCCCCTTCAAACCAAACTCACATGCAGGACCCCCACTTATCCCTAGCCTTGTAAAACCGTGGCTGACCAACTGCTGCAGGGGGATACCCCCCCAAATACCCTTTTAGCCACTGACTACCGGAAAAAACTATCAAATGTGAGATTGCTTGGAACCAGGCCTCTTTCAGGATGCAGGGCCTAGAAGCTGCTGTGGGCTGTCGTCCCACTGATACAGCATGCACCGGGGGCGGAAGCACAGCGGGGGCGGGGGCCCGACCAGCACTCCAGGGCCTGCTGCCGGCCGCGGCCCTGTGCCTCTCCCACAGCACGAGACAGGACGGGGGAGGGCAGAAGGAGCACTGGACAGGGATGACGAAGGAAGAGGGGGTGAGCAGTCTCCTTTAAATAGTGCGGCATTCAAACGAGGGGGAAAAAAACCCAAAGCAAAATATTTTGATCTAAGGAATTCAACTTGAGGTGTTTTTCACTCCTAGGTTAGGACAGGACAAAGGAAAGATTCTTCTAGCCATTGTTCCGGAAGAGTAATCTAGAATCTATTCTCTGTCCATGGTGATAGGTAGAGTCCTGAAAAGACCTGTTCCCAGGGGCCTATTAAAAAGCCTGAAGAGTTAAAGTCTCTCTTGAGCTCCCTCAGTCTAGTTCAGGCCATGACGGGATATAAAACCTCTGTAAGGAGCCTTCGAGCAGGCGCTCCATCCATAAGGACAACTTGCTCAATTTCCCTTTGATGGGCCTGGGTCCAAGGCCACAGGAAGATTTCCCTCGAGTCTCGCCCAGATGGAGGGAAGAGTCAAGATCACCGCAGGACCCCACGGCCGCCTCCTCTTCCACTGCTTTCTGGGGCTTGAAGAGGCAGAAGTACTTCTTGTGACCGTTCAGGGCCAGCACGTAACCTGTGTAGTCACGCTCCATGAAATGCTTGTCGTATTGGTTTGGGATCGGGGCTGCATCCTGAGCAAATTCTAGCAAGTATTCCAGCCATTCTCTGTGTTTATCTAGACTCAGGAAGGAGAAGTGTAGGCAGCTGCTCCTGGTGAGAGGACACAGTGAAGATTTAGGGAACTGCCCGACACACTGAATTGCAGGGAACGCAAAGACCTCCGTCAGATCGCATGTAATAGGAGGTGGCTTTGTGTTGGATGGGGCCCAAATATGGAAAGACTGGAGGATTCCTGGCGGACGTCAGGGCTTCTGCAACAGCTCTAACAGTCCGCTGGCCCATCTCCCCACCCCGCCCCGCCGGCCCCTTGCCGGGTGCCCCTTAGGCACTCTCAGTGTCTGGCTTCAGGAAAACACATGACAGCTAGAGGACAGAGCTCCCCAAAAGGCTCAGGGGAGAAGACCGAGTGAGGTCAAACTCTTCTGTTCAGAAGCGTCCGGACATGAAGTCGCGGACAGAAAGGTGCCCTCATGGCAGCTTAGATCTCTGGGCTCAAAAGGTCACAGCCAACATCTGGCTGCGCGCATAAAGCCCCTCACAGTCAAAGAGGAAAGGATGAAATTCTGCCCTGGTCCCCTCCTCTCCCCCTCTCCCACGTGAGCTTACCCAGTGAACGTGTAGACCTCCAAAGCGAATTTCTGTAGTAGGCTGGCCTTGGTGGAGCCTGACAAGATGAGGACCACGTTCATGTGGCCCGGCCTCAGGCGGACCAGGTTACTGGTGTACGTTACATCCGTGAGCTCAGTTACCTCCACAAAGCCTTTTTTAGGAAGCTTGCTGTGGAGAAATAGTGAGGAATTAAGATGTTATCAGGCAGGAGAATGCCATTACTTTGAAAAGAAACAAGAGGAAGAAAATGCTGCGTTCCAACCAGACTAGGTATGTTATTTAATATTCTGGAGCCTGACACATTGGCAGGACGGGGATGGTCCCCACTTGGTGGCCCCAGGCCTACAAAGGGCCCTTCAGACGCTGCCGTTCACAGCTGGTGTAGCATCGGCTTTAGGACGGGATGAAGGCGGTCCGCACAGTCACGGGACGCACCCTTCTCTGCCGCTGGCTCGTCTAGCAACTCTGACGTGCTTTGCTTCCTGTCCGCATTATTACATTTGAGACCGAGAGCCTGAAGCTACCGAGTAGAATGTAAGTAGGTCCTGTGTCTAAGGGCCTACGGGGTTTCAGTAAACACTAACCAGCAACTGACTTTTCCCTCAATCCTCCTCACACGCAAGTTGGTGACCCAGAGTGCTTATACAGACTAGGTCCTCGAACACTGCGCTCTCAGACCACGGGGCCTGTGGCTCTCCTGCCCGGGGGGTGGGGGCCGGGTGGGTTTGGTGTCTTGTTAGAGAAACCTGCTGTTTTCTTTGGTGAAGGCTGGCTCAGTCTTCCCGGCCTTCTCATGAACTTCCTCTTTATCTGGAGGGTTGGACTCTCGCTCATCGTTTGAGTCACTAAAGTAAGAAACAAAGAGCTTTAAGAAAAGAAACAGTACCACAACCCCAAGGTTTGGGGCTCACCCTTGAGAACTCACGCTGAGAAGCCACGGAGCGTTTACCTGAAAGCCTGAACAATGACAGTGCCGAAGAGGATGAAGAGAGCAGAGAAGACCAGGGACAGAAGGGGCATCATCTCCCGCCTGAAACGAAGTTAACAAACTCTGGTCAGCTCTAGATGGGTTGCTGAGATTATGTCCGTTCATGATACTGGATTTCTTTTCCTTGGCTCAGACAAAACCAAAAGAACCCCAAACCAAAAGGCTTTCATATCAATAAACACATCCTACTTTCATACAAATAAAGGTTTTTTTTTTTTTTTTTTTTTAGGGTGAGGGTGGTGGTGAGGAAAGCAGAGATTTTCCCTCACCGTTTTAATTCAGGTTGCTTATTCTACGAGTTTGATTATTTTGTCTCCACAGAATAGGCTGGGCTTAATAAGTTCTGCAGAAGGCAATAACAGGATTTATGCTGTCAATGTGGAGGAACATTCTGACATCGAGGGTGGTGACTAGAAAGTCTATGGAATTATTTCCTTTATTTTGATTTTTTTTTTTTTTCTGGCTAGAATAATTCAGACGTGGCCCAGAGGGCGGAGAAGGAAGAAGACAGTGACCTTGCACAACGTCCTCTAAGACTGGTGCTCCAACATTTTGTTCACCCACAAACACTCCTCGAAGGCCTGTCAGTTTTCAGGAGCTGTGCTGGGTGCCAGGAATCACAAACACGAATGAGATGTGGTTCTACCCTTCAGGAGCTCACAGTATTATTGGAGGTGGGAGTGGGGGTGGGAGGGCCCTCCCTTCACTGCTTAACTCACTGACCGGCTTGTACGGCTCTACACTGGCCTCCACGTGTGTCGGGCCCCGGGCTGGGTGCCAGGGGTGCCCTGATGAAGAGGACAGGCCCAGTGGTTAAGGGGCAATCAGCAGATATGTAAAAAGTGAAGTTACTGAAAGAACAAGGGGGGGCACCTGGGTGGCTCAGTCGGTTAAGCGCCTGCCTTCGGCTCAGCTCACGATCCCAGAGTCTTGGAATTGAGCCCCACATCAGGCTGCCTGCTCAAGGGGGAGCCTGCTTCTCCCTCTCCCTCTGCTTCCAACATCCCCCCCCGGTCCCCCGGCTGCTCAAGCTCGCTCTCTCTCAGATAAATAAAATCTTTAAAGAAAAGAAAAAGAAAGACAAAGGGAACAGTTGTTGAAGATGTGTAAACATTCTTCCACTTGCCGGTAGAGTACACACTGAAATCAAAGAAAGATTCTTTTCAAGAGAAAAAAGTGGTTCTACTATCAATGGAGAAAAAGAAATTCACTGTAGCAATAACTCCTACCAGTTGTTGTGAAATACGCTGTCCCAGCAGTCTGAGATGTAGTCAGAAGCAGAGTAGAACCACCGGAGGAGAAAGATCTATGGAGGGAGAAAATGTGTGACGGTCAGGACTGAGCCCCCGAGCCCAGGTGGAGAAGTCCCTGCCCAGCACAGCATGCTGCCGGCCTCTGCTCGGGCTTTGGGGGCTCACCAGCCCGGCCTGGCACCCCATCTCCCAGGCCATGTGCTTACAGGGGCAAGTTCATCTGTCAGGTCCGGGAGCACAGCTTCTGAGGACAGCAGAGCGGGGTCTCTGCGCAGTTGGTCAAGATAGCCCAAAAGCGTGAATTTATCGCTCTCACTCCCTGTCCAGGGAGCCTCCAGGGTTTTATACACCACCCTTCCTCCTGTGGTGCGCCTTTCCAAGATAGATACCTGGGGGAAAAGAAGAAACCATTAGAAGTCTTCAAGTTTGTTTGTTTGTTTTTTTTCAGGGAGGATGGAAAAATGATCCAGTGAAGTCAGCAGTAAGCTCAAACATGAATATGGATGGGTATAAAATACGTGCAAAAGATTTTAGTTTCTTCTGACAAAGGAAACCATGTTTATGGTGACTTTCCAAAGCTTCTGCTAAAAGTTAAAGCTCTTTCTTCTGAGTAGACTTTTTCCTATAACCTCTGACTTAATATTATACTAAGGATCTTAAGTTTTTTAGAGGTAGTTCCCATGATGACCAAGATGATGACAAAGACGGAAGAATTTAATGCTTCTTTAGAGTGATGACAAAGGAGGGGAAGGGAAGGGGAGATCAATTAAAATGAAATGAAAGAGGCAGAAGTAAAGGAGGGAGATTTTACTGGTAGCCTAAGGAAGATTTTACAAACTAGGTACTCTATAATTTTTTAAGTAGGCTCCACATCCAGCGTGGAGCCCAACGCAGGGCTTGAATTCACGACCCTGAGATCAAGACTGAGCTGAGATCAAGAGTCGGACGCTTAACTGACTGAGCCAGCCAGGCGCCCTCTATGAACTAGGCACTCTAAAACTACACCGCCATGGGGAAAGAAAACGGTGAGAAGAACCGATGCTCCTGAATCTTTACTCATAGGAAATATGCTTTCTGTGAAGGTCTAAGGCTGAAAATCTAGGAGGTGAAATCACTAGGATAAAAGACTGTATTTCAAGTGTAGGCTTTCAAAACAGGCTCAGAGATTTCTGGATTTCCTGGAATCTGTATTCAAAACGCCCAAAGAAGGGAGAAACAGAGTTCAGGTGCCATGAGCATGTCAAGAGCTTGGAGTAAGAAGAGAATTCATGACTCACCGCTGATTTTCCTTGAAACGGATCAATGTCTGATAGTAAGGTGCTGGCAAACTCCTGCTGTCGATCGCTGTAGACATGCACGAATCTCACCGTGTCCTGTGTGTTTGCCAGGGCGAAGGACAGGAAAGCCTCAAAGGGTTTACTCAGCTTGGCAGCCTCGGGGGTCAGTAAAACCACGCAGTACCTGCACATTGGCAGAAGAGGAGACTTTAGGATCCATCTCCGAGGCTGAAGCCACAACAAGCAGAGGGAAGAAGAGGCGCGTGTGTTTTACAGAAGCGAACACAGTTCACTAACAGGAGCTGTACTTAGAAGTCTCTAACGTCTCTAACGTCATCAGGGACGTGCTTCTTTTCGACGGGTGAGATCTTCCCCAAACTAAACGTTACCACGCTCAGGAATTTCTTTTAAGGCAATGGCCTCTGAATCCTTTCAGAAGCCAGCTATTCTGGTGCCTCCACCACAGGCAGGGCTGGTCAAATCCGTGTCGGGCCATTAGATTGCACAGGGACACGTCACCTCTCGGAGGTGAGCAAAGACCCGAATGGGGTGTGCCGTACGGGGAGAGGGGCCAGGGGATTCCAGGCAGAGAGAACCGCGAGCACAAAGACCCCTGGATGGAGAGAAACTGGACCCAGCGCACAGTTCCAGGAAGATCACTGGCTGCTGTGTGGGGAAGGCACAAGAGGGGAACGGAACGGAAGCTGAGCCTGGTTAGAAGGCTAGCCCGGGGGTCTCCAGAGCTGGTGGTGGTAAAAAAGGTGAGAAGTGTGTGGATCTGGGATAGTTTCTAAAGGCCATGCACACAACAATCCTTAGAGTCCATGATATTCTTCCCTATATCGAATTCAAGTCTTCTTCTCCCTTAGTCTTACAAAGGAATCAGAAAAACTGGAAACATAGGGAAGTTTTCTCACTTTAAACAATACTGTAGTTGTATTTTCAAATAAGATGACCAGTATGTTTTCCTCCCTTCCATATCTAGACACACTGCACAATAGCCCTACATTTAAAGCCACTGACTCATTAATCTAAAAGGTGTCTAATAAATATTTCCCATGTATTTCCAGACTTTTAAAGATACTCTGTATGAATAAGTATGCTTCAGCCTTCCCATTCCCAGCTAATTCTCTAAACATTTCTTCAGTGTCCTACACTTCCCTAGGGTTAGCGTTTTCCCAGCTCCCCACCCCAGGCCTCCAAAGGCTCGCCCTGCATGGGGCCCCTAGTAGGAGTGGTGACTTGCTCATATCCAGGCTTCTTTAAAATGACCCAGCCTCAGGATGCCTGGGTGGCTCAGTTGGTTAGGCGTCTGCCTTTGGCTCAGGTCACGATTGCAGGGTCCTGGGATTGAGCCCCACATTGGGCTCCCTGCTCCGCAAGGAGCCTGCTTCTCCCTCTGGCTGCCGCTCCCCCTGCTTGTGCTCTCTCTTTCTCTCTCTGACAAATAAATAAAATCTAAATACATACACATATACATACATAAATAAATAAATAAAGTGACCCAGCCTCTCCCTGACAGCTGGCTAAAGTCTACTCATCCTTCTGGCCTCAGCTAAAGGGTTATAAATTAGGGAGATCTTCTCTGACCCCGGGCCAGGCTGACACCCTGGATTAATACACCCCACTACTAACATAAAGAATAAGTTCTGACGTCACAGGTCCATGTTTAATTGCCCGGTACAGAAATGCGACGTGGCCCCTCTCTTGCGGCGACAAGCAGAGGCAAAGCCTGGAGTCCTTACTTCCTCTGTCGGTGAGACCGCTTTACGGGGCAGAGCTCGTGGAAGAACTTCTGGCTGGTGAGCCTGGCTGCCAGTAGATACTTGTTTTGGGTGATGAAGTCGTCAATGACCTGTTTCTTCATACCTCGGGCCTGCATAAAAACCAAGGAACAGTTGAGTTTTATGCCCTTTTCTCACTGCAAGTGGGCTTTACTTAAAGCTTAAAAAAACAATGTGGCTGACCCATGATACTGTAAGAGTGGTGTATGGTGACAGATGGTAGCCACACTCGTGGTGAGCACAGCATACAGAGAAGCCAAATCACTATCTTGTATACCTGAAACTAATGTCACACTGTATGTAAACTATACTCAAGGAAAAAAATTATTAAAAAAAAAAAAAGAACCACCGGAAAAAAATACCTGGCTGACCCTGGCTAAAGTAATACAACAAGTAAGACAGATCTGTTTGAGCAAATAAACATTGGTGATCTATTTGAACAGTGCAGGGCTGAAAGCAACGATGGAGATATTTCATGTCAAAGGAAAATCAATTTTCCACTGAAGAATTTTTGTATATGGTTACATGCTGGCAGATTTAAGTGAGAGCCTCCGGCAGTGGGGCACCTTTGGAAGCGCAAAGGCAGCGCACGCACAAAGGCGCCGCCTCGTTTGCGGACTCGAGAGGCGGCCGACGCGGCGAGGGAAGGGCGGTGCGGCGGCGTGGGGCGCGAAGGCGCGCCGGTGCCCAAGGAGGGTCGCCCGGACGGCCACCCCGGGGAGGCCCGGGCGGGGGGGAGGGGCCCGCGGCGCCTTTTATTTCTCCGCCTGCTCTTGGCCTGGTGCGGCTGCCATTTTGTCCGTGCTGGCAGATTTAAAAAGCCGGTTTGGGGGCGCCTGGGTGGCTCAGTCGTTGGGCGTCTGCCTTCGGCTCAGGTCATGATCCCAGGGTCCTGGGATCGAGCCCCGCATCGGGCTCCCTGCTCCGCGGGAAGCCTGCTTCTCCCTCTCCCACTCCCCCTGCTTGTGTTCTCTCTCTCACTGTGTCTCTGTCAAATAAATAAATAAATTCTTTAAAAAAGAAAAAATAAGATGGACAGCAAATGGAACAATTAAAAAAAAATAAACTCCATAGTTACTAAGTATAAAAGGCAGACTACAAAACTGTATGATGGCCCCTTTATTATTAGTTTTTGTGCATTTTGGAGGATTGAAATTATATATACAGTAGGTTGTCTGACCAAAATCTAGAAATCCATATAAAATGTAAACAAGAAAATCCCTACATGTTAAGGAACATCCTTGAATCACCTGCTTATGTCAGAAGAGCCTATCAGATATTAAGAAAATACTCTGAATTTTTTTTAAAGATTTATTTATTTGTTAGAGAGACTGAGCGATTGGGAGGGGCAGAAAGGGAGGGAGAGAGAATCTCAAGCAGACTCCCCGCTGAGCATGGAGCCTGACTTGGGGCTCCATCCCACGACCCTGAGATCATAACCTGACCCCAAAACAAGACTAGGACACTTAACCCAACTGTACCACCCAGAATTTGAATGACTCATGAGAGTACTATTTATAAACCCTTGGGTACGGATAAAGCCATACTTGGAGGGTAATGTTACAATGAATAAAACAGAAAAGAAATTAATGACCTAGATGCCCATATCAAGTTAAAAAGAAACAGCAAAAAATTTGAAGGGGGAAAGAAATAATAAAGATAAAAATAGAGATCCACGAAGCAAAACAAACACAGAAAAAGGAGAAGAAAGAATTAACAGAGCCAAAGCTGGCTCTCTGGGAGAGCTAATAAAATTGACAAACCACTGGTAAAATCTGTCATGCAAACGAGAAAGCACAAGTAACCATTATCAAGGATGACAAGGAGGAATCACCACCTACGTGTAAAAGTTAAAAGGAAAATTTATTTAAATTTGAAAATTAAGATGAGATAGACAAATTTCTAGAAAACTATAGCAGTATCTGAAAAAATAGAAAGCTTAGTTGTGTAACCGTTAAAGAAGGTGAACTGGTGGCAGTCAGAGATCTTTCCTTGAACACAAACTCAAGGCCCAGATGGCGTTACAGATGGTTTTGATGAAACTTTCAAGAGGACAATCCAATTTTACACAAAGTCTTCTTGAGAACAGAAAAAGGGACAACGCACCCACCTCACTTCATGATGCAAAGCCTCACATGGGCATCAGGAGGAAGAAAAGCCAGAAGTCAACCTCATTTCTGAACACAAACGCAAAAATCCTCAACAAAGTATTAGCAAACTGAATCCAGCAATGTGTTGAAAGCCTAATACAAATCATGATCTTGTTGGACTTACCTGATGAACTCAAATTAGGTTTAACATTAGAAAATGAATTAATGTCTTTAGCACATTTTAGAAGACAAAAAATTAAAGAAGAAAAATCAGGATAATCTCAATGGCTGTGGAAAAATCCATTTGATAAAAACCAATACCATTCAGGTCAGCGATGAATAGAAGGGAACTTCCTTATCCTGTTGAGGGCGGCGATAAAAAGCCTTCTGCAAACATCATACTTACTGGGGGCATGGAGATCAAGAACAAGGATGCCCTCATCACTACACTTCTTTCTTTCTTTTTTTTAAGATTCTATTTATTTATTTATTTTAGGGGAAGAGCGAGAGAGCGAGCGAGAGAGGGAGCACGTGTCTGCTCGCACACGTGAGCAGGAAAGGAGCAGAGGGAGAGGGAGAGTCTCCAGCAGACTCCCAGCTGAGCGCAGAGCCTGACCTGAGGCTCGTTCCCACGACCTGAGATCATGACCTGAGCCAAAATCAAGAGTCAGATGCTCAACTGACTGAGCCACCCAGGTGCCCCCTCCATCACTACATTTCTATCCCACGTCACACCAGAGGTCACAGTAAAGTACAAAAAAGGAATGAAACAGAAGCAAAACTGCCATTAATCTCAGATGATATGTTTGTGTATTTAGCAAACCCAAAAGATGGTTATTTCAAGTTATTTCAATCAGTAAGAGAGTTTAGCAAGATTTCTGGACACAAAGTCAATGTTTAAACATCAATTATAGGGGCGCCTGGGTGGCTCAGTCGGTTGAGCGTCTGACTCTTGGTTTTGGCTCAGGTCATGATCTCAGGGTCGTGGGATCCAGCCCGCAGGGCTCTGTGCTCAGCCGGGAGTCTGGTGGTGATTCTCTCTCTCCTTTGCCCTCTGCCTCTCCCAACTCGCAAGCACACGCTCTTTCTAAAAATAAATAAATCTTTAAAAAAATCAATTTTATTACTTAATACCAGCAAACAGAAAATGCAGTAAAGAAGACAACCTTTTTCAATAGCATAAAAAATACGAGGTACCTAGAAGTAAGCTGGAAAAAAGTACGATCTTCACGGAGAAAATTATAATAGCTTATAGAGACATACTGCAGAACACCTAAACAAATGAAAACAGATACATGATGCTCACAGCTTGGAGGGCTAAATTTTGTCAAGATGCGTATTCTTCCCAAACTGATTTAAAGAGTCAATACAAACGCAATAAAATCCCAACACGTTTGTTTGTTTTGACAGGAACTTGACAAACAGAATATGTATATAAAACATACAAAAGACCAAGAATAGCCAACATGCTATTGAAGAAGCTCCCCCATCCTCCTAAAATCCAGACAACAAAGTGGGAGGACTTGCTCTGTGAGTTATCAAGACTATTTTTTTTTTTTAAGATTTTATTTATTTATTTGACAGAGAGGGAACACAAGCAGGGGGAGTGGGAGAGGGAGAAGCAGGCTTCCTGCTGAGCAGGGAGCCCGATGCGGGGCTCGATCCCAGGACCCTGGGATTATGACCTGAGTTGAAGGCAGACGCCTGACCATCTGAACCACCCAGGTGCCCCTCAAGACTATTTCCAAATGGCCAATACCTAAGTATAAAAGGCAAACTATAAAGCTTTTAGAAGCTCCGTGAAGGGATTATCTTTATTATTTTGATGTAGGGGAAGATGTCTTAAACAGTAAACAAACAGAACGAATCAATCATAAAGGAAAATGTTGACACGAGTAAATACATTAAATATAAGAACATATGTTCATCAAAAAGACGCTAAATGCAAGAATATAGTCACAGCAGCACTGGTCAAATCACTAAAAACTGGGAAAAGCAAAAAGTCTGTCAGCAGCAGCCTGGACGGATACACTGTAGTATATTCATGCCAAGCTCCACAGACAACATGTATGAACCTCACAAACATAAGCTGAGAAAAGCCAGACACTGCATGATTTCAGTTGTATAAATAACTGGCTACAAATCATGAGCAAAGAGGCAGACAATTCAATAGGAAAAAAATGGGTAAAACACTTGACAGTCATGTCACAAAAGGGGAAATCCAAAAGGCCCATCATCCGCTTTCTTGTGATTAAGGGAAATGCACAGCAGAATCACAATGAGATACCATTAATCAGTCAACTCAGAAAAATTAAATCGAACTGGTGTTGGCAAGGATGTGGAGCAATGAAACTTTCACACGTGGCTGGCAGAAATGTAAATTGGTAACATCACTCTGGAAAACACACTACCTAGAAAAGCTGGAGATGTGTAGACCCCAGGACCCAGTGATTTTGCAACCAGATATACCCGGGAAGCAACAGTTCTTAAAACTTTCTGGTCTCAGAACACCTTTATGCTTTTTTTTTTTTTTTTTTTAAACTAGGCTCCATGCCCAACATGGGGCTTGAACTCATGACCCTGAGATCAAGAGTCACAGCTAGGTGTCCCTGGATTCAATGAACTTTTAATACTTTGTTAAATTCAAACTCACTGATCACCTTGCACTAAAATGGATCTTTTACTCAGGCTTTTTTTTTTTTTTTTTTAAGATTTTATTTATTTGACAGAGAGAGACACAGCGAGAGAGGGAACACAAGCAGGGGGAGTGGGAGAGGGAGAAGCAGGCTTCCTGCCAAGCAGGGAGCCCGATGTGGGGCTCGATCCCAGGACCCTGGGATCATGACCTGAGCCGAGAGCAGACACTTAACGAATGAGCCACCCAGGCACCCCTACTCAGGTATGATTTTTAAAAATCAGGCATTCGTTGGTCATTTGGAAAATATTGGTTCACTGATCTTCCAAATCCTGATGAATTTTATTATACATATAAAAAAAAGCGCACCACACTGATGAACCAATCTCATCAGAAAGTTTTGAGAACCTCATAATGGCCGATACAAATTTTTCAAAATTCTAATTTTCTTGGCAGCCTGAATTTTATCATCAGCAAAACAGTCTGTCAGTTGTTTCCCTTAAAGTGCTAGGCTCACTATGTTCAGTTTTTAGGAAATATCTGCAACAAACCCAAGTCTGAATAACCCTAGTTGTCAGTTATTCTCTCAAGTAAAAATAATGTTCCATTAAAAAAGGGGGCTAGTTCAAAACTCACGAGTTAAGTCAACACACAAATGCTTACCCTCCAGACCACAACCTTTATACTTTGGCACACAGCAATGTTCCCATTTTGTCACACAGAATGTTAAAAATACCCAAAAGACGTGTACTCAGGGATCAATCTATTTATTAATAAAATTAATACCTGCTACTGCTTCATCAAGGGTATTAAGTGATAAAGGAGTGTTGTTTCTGTTTGTTTTTATGGTGAGTGCTTAGGAGTGAAAAACAGATGCTTATTGGTAGTCTGGGGCCCAGGCCTGGGTTTATGGCCTGGGTTGTGACTTGGTTTATGCACTGGGTTAGGTCCTGGGCTTATGCACTGGGTTAGGTGCTGGGCTTATGCACTGCGTTAGGTCCTGGGCTTATGCACTGGGTTAGGTCCTGGGCTTATGCACTGGGTTAGGTCCTGGGCTTATGCACTGGGTTAGGTCCTGGGCTTATGCACTGGGTTAGGTCCTGGGTTTCCGCTCTGGCAGTTTCTCCCACCACAGCTCTCACACCATCGGTGCAAGTGTCAACACAGAGAAAAAGGACAAATTACGTCTCCATGTTGTTTTGATCTCACATACTTCTCACCCCCACCCCAAGGTCTGTGAGCCTCATTCTGAAAACTGCTGTCCTAGAGAAACCCAGATAGACTGAGATACCCATGATGTTCATGACAACACGGCTCCTAAAGCCCCCAAATGCCCACTGATGGAAGAATGAATCAAGAAATTACCATGTGGCCAAAAATACTATTCGGCAAATAAAACAAATTCAGTAGTGCTCCGCGGAACGAGTGGCGCTTTTCTCCATAAGAGCAAACTGGTAACGCATCCATTGCGCCAGTAATTTTTTTTTAGAGAGTTAGCGCGAGCACGTGTGTGTGCACAGGAGAGGGGAGGGGCAGAGGGCGAGGGCGAGAGAGAATCTTAAACAGGCTCCACCCCCACCACAGAGCCCGGTGAGGGGCTCGATCGCGTGACCCTGAGATCATGACCTGAGCCGAAATCAAGAGCCAGACGCTTAACCGACTGAGCCACCCGGGCGTCCCTGTGCCAGTAATTCTGTAAATGTATTTGAGTTACAATTTTCCCTAAGGGATAAAAAAATCATTCTCAAGAGTAGAAGCTATTACTGAAAAGCAATTTAGGGAGTCTTCATGGATTGATCTTGAACTGAGAAGTTCATCTCCTCTCTCCGCCACCGGCATGTTTCCTTCCTGATTCTCTCAGCTCCTCAGCTGCCATCGGGCAGGGCACCCCCTTTTTAACTGCTGGCGGTTGTCCAGAATTTTGTCCTTGGCCCCCTTCTCTCCTTACCTCACCTACTATGTATGGCTGGGAGACTGCTCCACACCGAGGACCTCTACCTCTCACAACTCACTGAGGTGCTACAGACCTGTCTCCCCAGCTCACGAAGACCTGGGTCCCTACACCCTACTGTCCGATGGACACTTCCCCTCAGACTTCCGGTAGGCAGCTCGCATTCTGTATGTGCACAGCTGAATTCATTACCTTCTTCCTAAACCTGCCCTTCTCTCCTCACTGTCCCCTTCCCCGACCTGATTCTGCCTCAGACGACGTCTTTCCCTCAGTCCCAGCCTCAAGTGCCATTCCTCTACTTTCACATTTGAGTGAGTCACCCATGCCAGTGGCTGGAAATTGCCTTCAGGCCTCTCTCCTCCGAAGGAGTTGTGAGGACAAAGACTAACTCTGGATGTCAGAGCTCCTCTGTATTTTCACACAGCAGGCAGGCAACAAAATGTTTACTGAGTGAATGAAAGAAAGGATCTTATAGAACTTCTCATTCTAGCTTCCTTCAAGAGAAAGTGAATCAAAGGGATCTTAGTGCTTTTTTAAAAAAAAATAGGGGCACCTGGCTGGCTCAGTCGGTAGAGCATGCTGATTCTTGGATCTCAGGGTTGTAAGTTTAAGCCCCACTTTGGGTGTAGAGATTATGTGAAAAAAAAATCCTTAAAAAACAAAACAAAACAAAAATAACATTAAAGAAATAAAATAATACGTGTTCATGATAGGGATTTTTGAAAACCCAAATATTAGGATAATATGTAATTTTACCATCAAGAGATGTACTTATTTCCGGCTTTTTCCCCTGCACATGCATGCACATACACACACGTCACAAAATCGAGATCAGTGTTTACAGTGTGTATAGAATTGATATATATTGAGATCCTTCAGTCTCTGGGCTTCATCTATTTCAATTTTCAGTCTCGTACAGACTTCATTTAAATGATTTTGTTTGAGTAATTAACTACTATGGAACTCAGGTCTGAGATGACCACAGACAGAGTTCGGACCCGCTACAGGGTGAGGCACCTCAATTTTGCATCCTGCATGTTCTTCTTAACATTATGTTATGAAAACTGTCCCCATCAGTAAGTGTTCTAGAACTGCCGTTTTAACGGCTAAATGACTATATAGTAGTCCCTGCTTGGTATATACCAATAATTAGCCTACTGTTGGCTATTTGTATTTTTCCCCCAGTGAAACTGGTTACAAATGATAATGTCTCTGTAATTTTGGTCTGAATTCCTTTTCCCTGAGGACAGATTCCTAAGAGGTAATCTCATCTCCCTGAGGTCTTTACACAAGCCTCCTCTTAGCGAGGCCCTTCTTGGTCATTCTACCTTAAAAAATGTGAACCTGCTCTCCTAACTCCACATTCCCTTTCCCTGCTTTGTTTTTCTCTGCAGCGCTTCTCCCCATATGACGCGGCACCATGGAGTATGTTATGCCCATTGTCTGTCGGCCCCGCTAGACACAGGACAGACCCTGTTACAGGGAATTCAGGTGACTTTGTTCAGGGCTTTGTCCCCAGCACGAGGGGCAGCGTTTGGCCCACATAAGGAACTCAGGTACTCAGGAGTTCTCTTTTCCTGAATGAGTCCAGGCAATTGGCCTATTATCACCCAACTACTTTTCTGAAAACTTCTGAAGCTTCCTCCAGCTTGGCAAAACAAAAGACCGACTGTTTCTCTCTACTCTCAACTGAGTATCTTCACTTTGAAAATCTTTAACAATGTGATGGGAGGAGAAGAAAATGTTAAACTGGTTTTTCTTGATTAGTGAGATTTAATTTTTAAAAGTGACTATTAGTCACCTAAATCTCTTCTCAGAATTTTATTCATATTCTCAGCCTACTCTTCTTGGGAAGTTTTATTAAACTTTTTTTTTTTTATTGAGGTGAAATTCACATAACATAAAATTAGCTATTTTAAAATGTATCACTCCATGGCATTTTGTACATGCACAGTGTTGTGTAAAAATCACCTCTCTCTAGTCCCAAACATTTCCATCACCGTGAAAGAAAACCCTATACCCATTAAGCGATCACTTTTGGTAAGTTTTGTGTTGATCTCTTTGATTGGAAGAAGCTCATGAGAAATTAAAGATAACAATCTTTTTTAGATTGGCTGTAAATATTTCTCTTAGCTTATTGTTTAACTTAAAATTTTTAAGTATTTATATACAAATTTAAAACTCATAAACGAGATTTTCCAAGATTTTTAGCGCTTCTTTATCTTAAGCTCAGATATTCACTTTTAAGTTCTCCAAGTTAGTTTATGGTTTTCTTTCATTCCTTTTTATTGTTGTTTTATATTTAACTTTTAAATTTATTTTTGTAATTTATTTTAGAATATTACTGACTTTCTGACAGGATCACTTTAGAGATAAGGTAATCATTATTGTTTCTTATTTTATTTAAAAAAATTTTTTTAAAGATTTTATTTTTAAGTAATCTCTATACCCAACGTGGGACTTGAACCTACAACCCCGAGCCAGAGGAGAGTCACATGCTCTATGACTAAGCCAGCCAGGTGCCCCTCCTATTTTATTTTTTGTGGCAAAATATATATAACATAAATGGGCCATTTTAACCATTTCCAAGTGCATAATTCTGTGGCATGAAGTACATTCACATTGTTGTGCAACTGCTGTCGCCACCATCCCAAACGGAAAATGTCCCCATGAAACACTAACTCCCCATTATCTTCCTCCCTCAGCTCTTGGCATCATCACCATCCTATTTTCTATTAAAGGATTATTTTTTGAGGAAAACAGTCCCAAACTGGATGAAAACCAAACTCGTTTTTAAATTTCGTGCCTCTGAAGGAAGAAATTAAAAACGAATTTCCCTTCTCACTTGCTCTGTTCAATGTTGCTGTTTATTTCTAAAGGCCCAAGATACAATGTGAGAGCAATCTCAAAGCAGGGCGACTTTCACGTACCTGGATAACATCTGCAGGCTTGTTTATGTGTTCTTTAAAGATCAAGATGGTGGGGGCATAGACGTTGACATTGTACTGTCTTGTCATCTCTTCCGCCCCTCTCAAACCGACGTGTACATATCCAAATGACAAGTAATCTTTGTATGCAAAAGCAGTCAACTGTCAGGGTGTAAGAGAGAGGAAGAAAATTAAACTGGTAGCGGGATCACACAAACCCAGGTGTGACCAGTTCACACCAGTGGTGGAGACGAATGCTAGCTTGTATAGCCCTACTCGGGCTGTTAGACCTCTGTGCACTTGGAGGAATTCTATGGTGTTCCATGCCCAAAAACTGTACCCACAAAGCTAAACACAGTGAATTTTATTTTTCTTTTACAGATGGAGAAAAATATTCAATTTACTGAGATCTACACTGGGTTGGAGACATGGGAGTGTTTGAGGAATCACCTCAGTTATGGAAGATGGCAGTGACCATGCTGGAGGTTAAGCGGGACACTTTCCTCTCCCATCTCATGTCACAGGGCTAACCAGAGGGGTGCTGGAAGTGCTGCAGAGGGTGTCATTCAGAGGGCGGGTCTGGGAATCATGCAGTCACCAGGGGGGTAGGTTATACAACCTCTCTGAGCTTCAGTATCTTGGTCTGTAAAACAGGGATGATACTGTATCACTGGGCTCTTCTGAAAATTCCATGCTGTTATGTGTGTGGAATGCACTAGCACATTTAATGGCACCAGGAGGTGCTCAGTGTATGGTGGTTAAGGCAGATTTCTGGTCTTCAAACATTTCTCTTTGGATAAGCTCTTACAAAAAGGACAAGCAGGCCACAAGTTCCTTCCACCAAAAAAAGAGCAAACATTCCCCCAGCACCTAGTATACCTTGTACAGCAGTGGTACGGCAGGCATCTGGTCAAACAGAAGCACATGAGGTTTATTCTCTTGCTGCCAGCCAGAGAGGAACCGGACGTAATTTTTATTTGTAACCTTAAATGGAAGAGAGGAGGTTAGTTTCAGTATTCAGTTCTCAACGACTGCATTATAATGTAGTCAGGAGATAATGAAACAAAATCAAGTAACTGTAAAAGATTGTTTTGTAAAAACTAAAAAAGGCAGACCACTAATCTTTTGTCTCTGTTTGACTAAAACGTTTTAAAAGAATAGTTACTGATTTCATATTTTCATGTGTTCCCAGTCTTACAGACTGAAATCATAATCTTTTCTGGAGTAATTACTGAGCATGTTATAAAAAAATCGAACTTTTGAATTATAAGACAGGCTTCTTAACCTGTTATAGACTGTCCTTCCTAATCTATTACCCTGTAGAAGATAATGCCATGATTGCTTTTAAAATGGCTTAAAAGAATAAGGGGGCCCACTTGGTCTGTATGTTACACAATTTCATTTATTACCATGTGAATTGCTACTTTTGTGCTTCCCTGTTTATGCCTTAAATAATCCTGAGAGAATATAAAAAACACGAATAAAAATTTTACCTACAAATTTTTCATAGTTAAAAAATCCATTTATCTTTCCATTCTGCTTCCAGAATGATCTCTATTAAACCTCTATCTGATCATTCACTCTCTGCTCAGCCCCCTTCAATGGCTCTAGCACCTGCAAACCAAAGCCCGAGTTCCTCACCAGGGCGACCCGGCTCTCGGAGGTCCTGGCAGCAAGATTCCTGTAAACCCCCCTCCTGCTCACCAGTGACTACCCCACGCAGAGCTGACTGCTTCATGTCCCAGACCTCTGCCTGCAACTCATTCCCTCTCTCTCCTCACTTGGTGAACTCAGTACAGGGACCGTTTCTGCCAAGAAGCCTTTCTCAGCTCTCGTGGGCAGCCTCTCAGCAGATGAGATGGAAATAATCACCCACTAGACTGGGAGCTCCTTGAAAAGTGTCCTCAACACTTACAGTGACTGGCAGAGAAAAGACATTTCATAAATGTTTGAGGACCCATCTGGACAACCTACGATCATTCTAGGAGCCTGCCCTGCTCTCTGCTAGCTCCAACAAATATTTCTTCTGTGGATAATGATCCTGGTGGGATAGTCTATGAATAGTGCATGTGGAAATAGGTTGGAATCGTTGGTATGTTCACTCTCCCTGGTATAGTTAAAGGAATGAATCACTTAAAGTAAACAAGAATCTTGTTCTAGTTCCTTTGATCTAATCAAAGGTACTGGAGGAAAAAATGCTTAAGTATAAAAATCATAAACTAGTATGAACTCCTTGTGCCTGGCTTCTAATCCAAGGTACTGGAGGAAAAAATGCTTAAGTATAAAAATCATAAACTAGTATGAACTCCTTGTGCCTGGCTTCTTTAGTGCAATTTTTGTTTGTGAAATTTATTCATACTTGTATTACTCTAAGCTCTGGAAGTTCCAAAAAATATTTGATTTCATGGAATCTTGTGTTTTCCATAGATGTGACTGTTAAATAAATAGCCAAATGTAACTTAATTTGAATCCTTTCATAAGACAAATACCTTCAAATGAACAAACTCATGAGTCAGAAAGAAATCCTTCATCCTACATTGTGATTGAATTTTTTGTTTAGAATATCAGAGTCACTGTCATTTCAGGCTCAGATCCCCACCACCGTGTAAATGTGCCCAGTGGTTACTAACAGGGAGGGATTCTCTCCGTCTTTTCACCTTGGTTCAGTCTCCAACAGACTTCATTTAAATGATTTCAGTTGAGTAATTAATTAACATGCGTCTTGTCCTGTTCAAAATGACACTCAGGTCTGAGATGACCACAGACAGAGTTCAGGGCCACCAGTGCTCCCAGGTACCTTGTAAACTACTGTTCCGCCAGGTACTTACTTTCTCCACCAAGTTCCCTGGAAGCAGACTTTCTACAAACTGTCGTAGGTTCTCGCGGACGACTGCATTATGGAAGAAGGAGATTTTCCCATTTATGATTCCCAGGATAGAGGGAGTGCTATGCGCTCCCAGGTGATGGGCCAGGCGTCTCTCGTACCCAGCATGCACCACGCCAATTCCTACACCTGCAAAGTATGGAAGACCTACATGAGGCCTTTTTATGCCCCCTGGCAGATGAAGAAATGCTGGTAAGTGATTTTTTGGTGTGCACTTGAAATCCTGACCTAGGAGGGGAGGATATCTTTCCTAATAGGCTGATGGGCATTTTCTTCCATTGCTGATACTCTAAATCTGTTCAGTTTTATTATTGCAGAATAATTTGGCAATATTTAAGAGCTACAGATCTTTGTATCTTTTCGTCCCCATTATTTCGAATTTTGGGAGACCGTGAGAAAATACTTCACAAGAAAAGAAAGCAATCTGCTGGGGCACCTGGGTGGCTCAGTCATTGAGCGTCTGCCTTCGGCTCAGGTCATGATCCCAGGGTCCTGGGATCGAGCCCCGCATCGGGTTCTCTGCTCGGCAGGAAGCCTGCTTCTCCCTCTCCCACTCCCTTTGCTTGTGTTCCCTCTCTCGCTGTGTCTCTCTCCGCCAAATAAATAAATAAAATCTTTAAAAAAAAAGGAAAGCAATCTGCTCATAGTGCCTCTATTCACAAGGAAAAACACCTGTAAAAAGTCCAAGGGTTCAACAACTCGGCAATCATTGGAAAAATAACTACGATTTATTGATAGAAGTCAGTCTTCTCACTCTTCAGAACAATTCTCCCTTTTATACAAATTACTTGGTAGAGATAGATATTAGAAAGTACACGTTCTCAAAAGGAGAAAGAAATTAAGTTGAAATCACTCAAAAGTCAAATCCCATATAACTACCGTTAATATTTTGGTATCTATCTGTACCTTTTCTTACACAAACACGTGTGTGGACACATATACCTATATATAAAACAAAACCGGAGGCATCTGATACTCATTTCACTTAACATTTGAATAACTTTTCTTGTTCCGTCCTTCAACCAGTATATCTGGAGAGTCAGCTCCTCAGCTAAACATGGGAGGTACCTGAAATATTCACAGCCAGTAAGGACTAGTCCTCTCTTGGATGCCCAACAGATTTCTCCCGCTTAACATTTCCCAAACCCAACTCCTGCACTCCTCCCCCAGGCCCATCCCACGCAGGCCTCCCCTGGTCACCAACGGGGCCCCTTCCTTCCTGTTACTTGGACAGAAGACCCAAGTCATCCTCCACCTCTTGGCTCTCACACCCCACGTCCAATCTGTCAGCAAGTCCTGTTGGTTTCGTTTTCAAAATACGCCAGGAAATCTGTTTGTCTCCACTTTCTTTAGATTCTCCTCTGAGTCACCATCTCTCTTCCCTGGTTGTGCAACACCCACCTAACGTTATTGTCTCTCCTGGTCTCCCTGTGGCCTGTTCCCAACTAACCACACTGTCTCCTCTAACACATAAAATGGATCATGGCACTCCTCTGCCCAAATCCTGCAAAGACTTCCCATTTCACTCAGAATAAAAGCCAATCTACACAAAGGCCAACAAGGCCCTTTGTAATTTGGCCCCTGATCCCCTGCTGACCTCCCTCTCCTCCTCCCCGTGCATCTTGTTCCAGCACCCAGCGTCCTCCTCTTCCTTAAAGCCACTGGCATGTTCCTGCCTTAGGGCCCTGGCACTGGCTCTTCCTTCTGCCTGGAGTGTGTTCCTCCCTGACATCTGTGTAGCTGAGTCCCTCCTTCGCCAACTGCAAGTCCTTCTCAATGAGGCCCACCCGGCTACCATGTTTGAAACCATACTCTCCACACACGGGATCCCCCTCAACCTGCTCACTTTCCCTTTTTCCATAACACTTCCCATCTTCTAACATATCACACACTGCTTTTTTCTGTCGAGCCTGGTTCGGTTCACAGATGTATCCCAAGCACCAGACCAGAGCGTGGCACACAGCGGGAGCTCATGGAAACCACGGAAACCCGGCCATCAGTGTTTGAATACTGAAGTTGCTTTTGGCTTTCACTATTATAAGGAATATTTTGCTGGGCACCCTTGTATATCTTTGCGTACACATCTTTGTGTACGTGTGTGATTTTCTAATTAAGTTCCAAAAATGGAACTGCTGGGTAAATGGCAGGGATCACAAGCTTAATGCATTAAAACTGCTAAGGAGAAGAAACAAATCTATCTGCAGCCCACCTGACTATGACCCTTGGAGTATCTCAAGGGCAGGTTTAAGGAGGAAACTTGGACATCACATGGTCTACTCCCTCATGTTACAGACAAAGAGCAAGCTTCAGAGAGATTATGTGATCCCAGTTTGCAGAGGTGATAGCACTGCAGAACCAGAACCCAAGCTGGATGTTCCAGAGCCAAGTCTAGTACACGACATCACACCACACTGCAGGCATTCCAGATAACTGTGGAATAGTGTCAACAAATGGAAGTGCTTGTGAAAACTGTGCGAGCAGAAGAGAGAACAATATAGCAGGCACATACAATGATAGGTTCGGTTTTATGTAAAGTCAGAAGATGTATCACCTAGGGACGTCAAGTGGCCACACAGCAAAGGCCCAAGGGTGGAATGACCATGTTTTGAACCCTTTCTAAGCGAGGCAGCATGGCTAGAGCTTTACATACAATATCACTTCTCATACTCGCCAACATCCCGAGTGGTCAGTGCTGTTACCTTCATGCTCCCCGTGCCTGGGAGCTGAGGACAACTGACCTGGTATCATAGGCAGCATGCAGCAGAACTGGGATCTGAACCCACGACTGCCTGAGTGTGAAGCCTGGCTCCTTCCTGGCTTGGAAGACTGACCTAATCCACCGTGGGTTCTGAATACCGGAGGGATCAATTTCTTAGAGACTGACTCACCCTAAATGATCTTACACAGACCAGATGCCCATTTATTATCTGATCCCAGGGAGTACACCCTTCTAGAAACTGCGCCATTCAGGGTGCTCTCTGCCAGGTTTCAGGACACACAGGGACCTGAATCAGTAATCAGAAAGGTGGCTGGTGGGCCTGGAGTCGGGACGAGAGATGCAGGCAGTCCTGGAGAGCAAAGGGAAACTGAAAAGATCTGCACTTGCTGTTCACTCTACTCTTCTCCCAGATGCCCCTGGGGCTCACTGTCACACCCCCAGTGGGCTGCCTCCTCAGCCAGGCCCCTCCTTGTCTGCACAGTTTTCAGCCTGTAACCTTGTTCTGGCCTTCTTTGCTACCCATCCTGCTTTACCAGGCTACAGCGCCCTTTGTCGGACTCTGTGATTTACTTAGTTGGTGTGTGTACTCACTAGAACATAAGCTCTAGGAGTGCAGGGAGTTTTGCTTATTTTGTTTACTGCTGCATCCCTAATATCTAGAACAGTTCCTGGCACTCGGTTTTTTTTAAAAAAAAACTTAGTAGGCACTCGGTTTTTTTTAAAACCACCACCACCAATGAATTAAAAATCAGTATTCACAATCAGATCCAGATTCAAGCCCAGCTCTGTTCCCCATTAGCTGTGTAACTTCAGGCACGTCATTTCACCTCTCTGGGTCTGTTTCCTCGTTTGTAAAATGAAGATAAGTTGTTCTGTTGGGACTAAATCACACTAACATAAAACAGAACCTAACCCCGAGCCTGGAATACAGTAGGTGCCTAATTAATTACGACTGTTCTTATTCGGTATTATTTCATCCAGACCACGGTGAGGCCTGAGACCGAGACCGTGTCTGTGGGGGTGGGATTTTTGCCTCGAGCAGCTGGTCTCCTCCCGCGGAGTGGCATACACACGGCAAACCCTTGCTCTCTCAGACGTCCTTCCCCCACCTCTCCCGCCCTCCCATCAGTACAGCTTCTTTCCTGGTGAGAACAGAATACAAGTGGTTAGGCTTCGTTTCTTTTACTTAAATTACCGTTGAGTCCTTACATACATCACCTTCGTTAAAAGTGTTTCCAAATCTATAAAGGCCATTTTCTTAGATCATTTCTACAAAGGACTTCGATTGTTACTATCATAATCCACTTCCAAATTCTGGAGGAATTTTACCTCTCTTCTGTATTAACTAGCATATGGATTAGAATAGAATAAAGAATGATAAATATTTGGTGTTTCAATTGGTGGTATTTTTCTTCCTGAGAAAATATTTAATAAGAATTCAGATCTAGGGGCGCCTGGGTGGCTCAGTTGGTTAAGCATCTGCCTTCGGCTCCGGCCATGATCCCAGAGTCCTGGGATAGAGTCCCGCATCGGGCTCCCTGCCCAGCATGAAATCTGCTTCTCCCTCTCCTCCTGCCCCTCTCCACCACTGTTGTGCGTGTGCGCGCTCTCTCTCCCCCTCGAATAAATAAATAAAATCTTAAAAAAAAAAAAAAAAAAGAGAGAGTTCAGGTCTAACCCTCCCCCCTCCCCACCCAAGCTGGGAAGGAGGAGTGGGAGACACAGGTGAATTATCACAGTGCTCTGCTATATCTCACAGAGACTCCAGCTGGGAAATGACCAGCGGCGGGTGGTGACTTGGGGTCTCTGAGTCACAGAGAACCACACCGTCTCCACTGTCTCCTCCTTTGCCTTTGAATTTTCTACATTTCAAAGTTCAGCGTCCATAAAGCAAGCTCAGTTGGCCAAGAGCAAGTAAAACTACCCATGTATTCTTATCTTGATTTAGCAGAGCTTGGCTAGAGGACAGACGGACATGCCCCAAATCCAAACGCACAGGAGTAGTGAATTTTAAAAGAAAGGGAAAGCAGATGCGACCTTTTCCAGAAACATTTGATTTTGATATGGATTGTCGTTTCTGGCTAATTTGCAGATCCTGGGTAATTAAAAACACTAACATTTCCTTCTCTTCTTGAGGTTGTAAGAAGTCTTCCTTCTGTACAGTACTAAACGTGTCCATGTTGCACCTCTATTTTGAGGTACCAATGTGTATTGTAACTTTTAGGGAAATTCTTTTTCTCCTTTATAACATAGACACATCCTTTTTTTTTTTTTCAAGATTTTATTTATTTATCTGGCAGAGAGAGGGAGAACACAAGCAGGGGGAGCAGCAGAGGGACAGGGAGAAGCAGGCCTCCCGTGGACCAGTGAGCCCAATGCGGAGCTCGATCCCTGGGATCATGACCTGAGCTGAAGGCAGATGTTTAACCAACTGAACCACCCAGGCACCTCTAGACACATTCATCTTTATTTCAAGTTTTGCATATGTCTTTTTTTTTTCAAGATTTTACTTATTTATTTGACAGAGAGAGACACAGCGAGAGAGGGAACACAAGCAGGGGGAGTGGCAGAGGGAGAAGCAGGCTTCCCGCGGAGCAGGGAGCCCGATGTGGGGCTCGATCCCAGGACCCTGGGATCATGACCTGAGCCGAAGGCAGACGCCCAGCGACTGAGCCACCCAGGCGCCCCACAAGTTTTGCGTATGTCTTAAGGAATGTACAGCGCCAACTGGAGGAATAGGCCACTGTCGAATCTGACTAAACACAAACCCACCAATAAAGAAATTAAAAGATGCAAAATAATGTGAAATGGAACAAAATCAAGGATATGGAGCTAAAGCAGATTTTTTTAAAACCAGTATCTAGGTAGACCCTTTTCCTAGACAGTGTAACACTGTTATAAACTTAACAATTCCTTAAAAGGGAGAAATTACTCCTTCTTTTAAAATAAGAAGTCATGGGGCATCTGGGTGGCTCAGTCGGTTAAGCACCTGACTCTTGGTTTTGGCTCAGGTCATGATCTCAGGGTCATGAGATCAAGCTCCCTATCAGGCTCCATGCTCAGCGAGGAGTCTGCGTGAGGTTCTCTCTCTCTGCCTCTCCCCCTGCTCACGCTCTCTCTAAAATAAATAAATAAATAAATCTTTACAAAAAATAAATGAGAAGTCATGGTGAATAATTTGCAGGATTGTTCAAACTGGACTGCCCTAAAATGGTATTTGATTTTAAGACATGGAGCCTCCTCGACACCCTGGTCGCTGTCTATGCCCCTCCCGGTGAGCACGCAGAGCACTGTGATAATTCACCTGTGTCTCCCACCTGAGTTTGCTAATGCAAGGACCACGTTTTGCTGATTTTC